>NW_026615652.1:0-44701 GCF_000801105.2 Raphanus sativus
TTTAGTGACGGGTTACTCATTGAAGTTTTACCGATAGGTTATTTCGTTAATTTTGTAGCTCTCCGTCGTGCATTAGTCTCACGGAAGCGGGAAAGAGTATGCCAGGATGCGCGGCGATCGTTTCTCGGTTTTTCGAGAGATTAGATCGGTTTGCGCGTTATGCCTAAACAGTCAAGGAACAATAGAACGAAAACTGGAAGAAAATGCCTAGACTTAGCTAGCTAGACTTTCCACCTAGGTCCTAAGTTCCCTAAATTTTACGGCGGTTACAAGACGTTCCATCCCTTTCCTATGATAAAATTTTCTAAGTCGGACATACCTTAGTCTCATTGATTACTCGAGATTGCCTCATGTTCGTTCCTCTTTGTCTTCTAACGTTTTATTGTCAAAGGTCTTCGCCTAAGTTCATATCCTCGTTTCCCTCGTACTGCTGGTTAAATCGACCATGTACCCGAAGGAATAGTGCAGAATCGTTGAAGCAAAGGGAGAGAAGTAGGCGAAACTCGAAGAGGCTAAGGTGGGCGGACAAGCGAAAATGATTGGCAAGACGTCACTTGAGTGGACTTGATATTTCGTCAAGCTATGAGGTGAACTGGTCAGGGTCAAGAAGCTTATGATATTGTTTTTCTTTACGATGATATTTCGTAAATATTGCCGAGCTTTTACTTTACGAGAGTTTTTCAACCAAATGTTGTCGAGTTAATTTTACAGAAACTGTTTCGTAAATGTTGTCGAGTTTAGTCGCGCAGAAGCTGTCTCGTGAAGTATTGTCTAGGATTATTTTACGAAAGTGCAAAGTATTGGATTGGACTTCGTCGAATAGTTTTGCGGGATTTGCCGTGCTTGACGAATGTTGTGTCGCCCGATAACCAGCGCAGTACGGGTGCGCTAGTCGTCCGGCGCCTAGAGGCAGCACGGGGGCTAGCCAACACTTGGATGTCGAGTCTTTCGGAAGCTTCTTCGATCCATTGCCGAGGGAAATGGTGTTTTAAGATAACCATCACCGTTTTATACGAAGTTTTCCTGTCCGTTGACGTCTTATGGATTCTTCGAAATCTTGGAGCAAGAAAAGGAGTTTTGTTTTGCGGGATCTCGGAAAGTCGCCAACACGGATTTCTGACGACCCGGGGGCCTAGAACTTACGCACGAAGACTAGCCGTCCGACGACCCGAGCCAGCACGGGGCTAGCCGCCCGGCGACCACGGCCAGCACGGGCGCTAGCCGCCGGCGGCCACGGCCAGTGCGGGGCTAGCCGCCCGGCGGCCACGGCCAGCACGGCGCTAGCCGCCGGCGGCCATGGCCAGCACGGGGCTAGCCGCCCGGCGGCCACGGCCAGCACGGGCGCTAGCCGCGGCGGCCACGGCCAGCACGGGGCTAGCCGCGGCGGCCACGGCCAGCACGGGGCTTAGCCGCCCGGCGGCCACGGCCAGCACGGGGCTAGCCGCCCGGCGGCCACGGCCAGCACGGGCGCTAGCCGCCGGCGGCCACGGCCAGCACGGGGCTAGCCGCCGGCGGCCACGGCCACGACCGGAGTTGGCTGCTCGGTTCCTTCGACTTGTGCGTGTTTTTGCGTTTTTGTTTGTTTTCCGTAGGTTTTTCCTTGTGTAGAAAATGTTTCTTAGAACGTTGTTGACCTTTTATTTTACGAGAGTTATTTCACAAAATGTTGTCGAGTTAATTTTACGGAAACTGTTTTGTAAAATGTTGTCGAGTTTAATCATGCAAAAGCTGTCTCGTGAAATATTTTCGAGAATTTATTTTACGAAAGGTGTTCCGTAAAATGTTATCGAATTTTATCATTAGAAACGCTGATTGGTAACCCGATCAGTCGTGCTTTCTGTTTCATGAGTAGTTTGGGGTTTCTCCGCGATTTCCAGGAGAAATTCTAAAAAGCATTTTCAGTCGAAACTCTACTTGGTAATCAGACCGTCATATCAGCTTTGGGCTCGATCCTTCCTAAAATCGTATGTGGGTCGTTTAGCCGTGATTCGGGCCCCTTTTGGGCTGTCTTGGGCCTTAGACGTTTTTACGATTTTTCTTTAGAAAAAGCCGTCGATGTGACGCTGGTTTTTCCGAAAGGTTTCAATTCCCCGTATAGTTAAGGCAACTGGTGTTCAAGCTAACCATAGCCGTTTTATACGGCAGGCAGGATCCGTCTCCACTACCAAGTCTTTTTATGAATTTTACCGAAGTCTTTCTTAGATAATCCCAAACGAGGGGGGTTGTGTCCATGGACGATAGGAGTTTGTTTCCTGCGGTTCTCGACCAGACGGTCGATGTGCGGAAGCGGAAAACAATCCTTCGGGCATGCTTTGTTGAGATCAGTAAGTCGACGCACACTCGCCATTTCCCGTTTTTCTTCTTGACGACGACGGGGATTGGCGAGCCAGTCGGAATATCTTACTTCTGTTATTGATCCAACTTTGAGGAGTCTTTCGACTTCCTCATTAACCGCCGTTGCCCGTTCGGGGCCTAGCTTTCGCCTCTTTTGTTTTACGGGTTTATGAGTTGGATCGATGGGTAGTTCGTGACATGTTACGTTGATGTCGATTCCCGGCTATCTCCCGCAGCCCAAGCAAACGTGTTAAGGTTCTTCTTGAGACATGCGGTGAGTTCTGCTTTCAATAGATTGCGGAGATTGGCTCCAATCTCCACGCACCGCTCTGGGTTAGTCTCGTCGAGGCAGACCGAAATTACTGGTTCGCAAGTGGGCTCACGTTTTCCTTCCAGGACCTCAGCTCTTTGCGACTGCCAGAAGATTTCTGGAGGGTCCTGCGATGCTGGTTCGTGAGTTGCTTGCTTTTTTGGGTTAGTTTCGGACTCAGAGTTTTTTCGTTTTAACCCAGCGGCCAAGCAGACTTGCGGCGCTTTACGATCTCCTTGTATTGTTTCAACTCTGAGGAGGGTCGGAAATTTGAGGCACAGATGGAAAGTCGAGGGGATTGCTCGCAAGGAATTTAACCACGGAGTCCCGACGATCGCGTTATATGCTGCTGGACCGTCGACTACCAAAACTCCACCATCTTCGTGACGCTCCCGGCTCTGACCGAGAGATCGACTGAGCCGAGGGTCATTGTGATGTTTCCTGAGAGTCCGATTATTGGGTTGGGATCGTCCGTGATAGCGCTTAGGTCGATTCCCATCCTCTCGAGAGTGTTCTTATATATATAATATTTGTCAAGCATCCGGTGTCGACCAATATTCTTGCTACGTCGATGTCCTGGATCGTTAGTCTGATAACGAGGAGTTCGTCGTGAGGTTTGGCTTGACCAGCCGTTGCTCTGTCCCCGAATGACACGATGTTGCGGACAGGTGATGTGGCCATGCTGTTGTTACCATCGTAGGTTTTTGAGTAAGAGAATCCGACCTCCCCTCCTTCTAGCGCCAAACTGTGGGAACCGAAATTCGCACTGTCGATTTTGTTAAGTTAATCGGAGGAAAGCTAAGTAAACCTAACTTTCCCTGAAGGTCCGGATTCTCTGCGACAACCAACGACAAGTGATCAAATAAATGCGGAAAGGTTTTTTTAAGATTTTGGACTGGACCTTAAGGAAGGCTGCCTACGTACCCCTTTCGGGGATCAAGTCGGACGTAGTTCAGTTGGAGTTGTTTGAACAAGAGATCGAACTGCCTGGCGGAGTTCGTCTAGTACGAGCGTTAGTCATAGAAACGGGCATGTCGAGAATAATGCCTAGGGTTTCTATGTGCGGAACTCTAAGTACAACAAGGGTTTTGTTAAGAGTTGGGACTGGACCTTGAGAAAGGCTGCCTACGTACCCCTTTCGAGGATCAAGTCGGACGTAGTTCAGTTAGAAAGATTTGAACAAGAGATCGAACTGCCTGGCGGAGTTCGTCTAGTACGAGCGTTTGTCATAGAAACGGGCGTGTCGAGAATAACGCCTAGGGTTTCTATGTGCGGAACTCTGAGTAAAAGAATTGTTAGATTCTTCCGAAGGAACAGAAGTCTGCGGACAAGATGAAGGCAGAACGAGAGGCGGCCAGACGTCCTAGGTCATGCCTTGCTAGTCTAACCACCTAAGTTCTAAGTTCCCTCAGTCTAAAATCTCGGATCTGCTTCCCTCTAGGATTTTGCTCTCTCTTAATGATTTTCGCTCTGCCTTTCTTCCTCTCCCAAAGCTCCTTTATATACTCCTTCTTATGACGGTCTATTCTCCTCCTGGGCCGCAAGGCGGGCTTCTTTCCATTTTCGTCGGCTTTCATCGGGAAACTTGACATTTATCTTCGGGAAACTTGACATTTATCCTTCCGGAAATTAGCATTTATCTCGCTATGCAAAGATAAACGTAAATCGTCGTATCTATCTCAGATAATCGTAAACGGACTGTCCGATCGTGTTAGTCCCTTTCGGGCCGTTTCCAGGACTTCCGTGGTTTTCTACGATCTCTCCGGAAGTTCTTCATTCATTCGTAGAGTTGAGACGAGTGGTGTCTTAAGATAACCATCGCTGTTTCGTACGAAGAATTTAAGATCTTCCTTCCGGTTGATACCTTACGAGTTTCCGAAGTGTTTCCGACGGTCTTTGATTGGAGTAAGGACTGGAGTTTCGTACACGGAATCTCGATGATTCGTCCTGCGAGGACTTGAGAAACTCAAAGTACAAACTTCAGACTGCCGGGGACTGGGATTCGTGTACCGAAGATCGTTATCCGAAGACCCGAGCCAGCACGGGGCTAGCCGCCCGGCGGTCATGGCCAGCACGGGCGCTAGCCGCGGCGGCCCGGCCAGCACGGGGCTAGCCGCCCGGCGGCCACGGCCAGCACGGGCGCTAGCCGCCGGCGGCCACGGCCAGCACGGGGCTAGCCGCCCGGCGGCCACGGCCAGCACGGGGCTAGCAGCCCGGCGGCCACGGGCCGCACGGGCGCAGCCCGGCGGCCACGGCAGCACGGGCTAGCCCCGGCGGCCACGGCCAGCACGGGCGCTAGCCGCCGGCGGCCACGGCCAGCACGGGGCTAGCCGCCGGCGGCCACGACCAGCACGGGCGCTAGCCGCGGCCGCCACGGCCAGCACGGGCTAGCCGCCCGGCGGCCACGGCCAGCCGGGCGCTAGCGGCCGCGGCCACGGCCAGCACGGGCGCTAGCCGCCGGCGGCCACGGCCAGCACGGGGGCTAGCCGCCCGGCGGCTACGACCAGCACGTGCGTCTCGACGAGGGCTTCGATTTGAATGTTTGATCGTTTTCTGGGTCCTCACGGTTTTGAGAAACGGCTCTTTGAAGTTTCCCGGCGGCAAGGACCAGCACGGGGGCTTAGCCGCCCGGCGGCCAGGACCACACGGGGCTAGCCAGCGGAAGGACCAGGAAGTGAATTCTCATAGGATTATGATATCTTATCTCTCAGGATCCTTACCTGTTCGGACAATGATCTTTGAAGCTTTCAAACCAGGAACCCTAATCAGTGGAGAATAACCAAAGTTGAATAACCATCTTCCATAGGAGTTTGTAAGAAGATATCCCACTTATCCAGATGATTCCAGATTAGCCTGTTCGGACATATGGCAATATCTTCATGATTCTTATCAAACCAGGATGAACCACGATCTAAGAAGCTTTATTTGGAACCACTAATCAGTGGAGAATAACCAGGAAGTTGAATAAATCTCATAGGAGTTGTGAGTAAGAAGATATCCCACTTTCTATCCAGATGATTCCAGATTAGCCTGTTCGGACATATGGCAATATCTTCATGATTCTTATCAAACCAGGATGAACCACGATCTAAGAAGCTTTATTTGGAACCACTAATCAGTGGAGAATAACCAGGAAGTTGAATAAATCTCATAGGAGTTGTGAGTAAGAAGATATCCCACTTTCTATCCAGATGATTCCAGATTAGCCTGTTCGGACATATGGCAATATCTTCATGATTCTTATCAAACCAGGATGAACCACGATCTAAGAAGCTTTATTTGGAACCACTAATCAGTGGAGAATAACCAGGAAGTTGAATAAATCTCATAGGAGTTGTGAGTAAGAAGATATCCCACTTTCTATCCAGATGATTCCAGATTAGCCTGTTCGGACATATGGCAATATCTTCATGATTCTTATCAAACCAGGATGAACCACGATCTAAGAAGCTTTATTTGGAACCACTAATCAGTGGAGAATAACCAGGAAGTTGAATAAATCTCATAGGAGTTGTGAGTAAGAAGATATCCCACTTTCTATCCAGATGATTCCAGATTAGCCTGTTCGGACATATGGCAATATCTTCATGATTCTTATCAAACCAGGATGAACCACGATCTAAGAAGCTTTATTTGGAACCACTAATCAGTGGAGAATAACCAGGAAGTTGAATAAATCTCATAGGAGTTGTGAGTAAGAAGATATCCCACTTTCTATCCAGATGATTCCAGATTAGCCTGTTCGGACATATGGCAATATCTTCATGATTCTTATCAAACCAGGATGAACCACGATCTAAGAAGCTTTATTTGGAACCACTAATCAGTGGAGAATAACCAGGAAGTTGAATAAATCTCATAGGAGTTGTGAGTAAGAAGATATCCCACTTTCTATCCAGATGATTCCAGATTAGCCTGTTCGGACATATGGCAATATCTTCATGATTCTTATCAAACCAGGATGAACCACGATCTAAGAAGCTTTATTTGGAACCACTAATCAGTGGAGAATAACCAGGAAGTTGAATAAATCTCATAGGAGTTGTGAGTAAGAAGATATCCCACTTTCTATCCAGATGATTCCAGATTAGCCTGTTCGGACATATGGCAATATCTTCATGATTCTTATCAAACCAGGATGAACCACGATCTAAGAAGCTTTATTTGGAACCACTAATCAGTGGAGAATAACCAGGAAGTTGAATAAATCTCATAGGAGTTGTGAGTAAGAAGATATCCCACTTTCTATCCAGATGATTCCAGATTAGCCTGTTCGGACATATGGCAATATCTTCATGATTCTTATCAAACCAGGATGAACCACGATCTAAGAAGCTTTATTTGGAACCACTAATCAGTGGAGAATAACCAGGAAGTTGAATAAATCTCATAGGAGTTGTGAGTAAGAAGATATCCCACTTTCTATCCAGATGATTCCAGATTAGCCTGTTCGGACATATGGCAATATCTTCATGATTCTTATCAAACCAGGATGAACCACGATCTAAGAAGCTTTATTTGGAACCACTAATCAGTGGAGAATAACCAGGAAGTTGAATAAATCTCATAGGAGTTGTGAGTAAGAAGATATCCCACTTTCTATCCAGATGATTCCAGATTAGCCTGTTCGGACATATGGCAATATCTTCATGATTCTTATCAAACCAGGATGAACCACGATCTAAGAAGCTTTATTTGGAACCACTAATCAGTGGAGAATAACCAGGAAGTTGAATAAATCTCATAGGAGTTGTGAGTAAGAAGATATCCCACTTTCTATCCAGATGATTCCAGATTAGCCTGTTCGGACATATGGCAATATCTTCATGATTCTTATCAAACCAGGATGAACCACGATCTAAGAAGCTTTATTTGGAACCACTAATCAGTGGAGAATAACCAGGAAGTTGAATAAATCTCATAGGAGTTGTGAGTAAGAAGATATCCCACTTTCTATCCAGATGATTCCAGATTAGCCTGTTCGGACATATGGCAATATCTTCATGATTCTTATCAAACCAGGATGAACCACGATCTAAGAAGCTTTATTTGGAACCACTAATCAGTGGAGAATAACCAGGAAGTTGAATAAATCTCATAGGAGTTGTGAGTAAGAAGATATCCCACTTTCTATCCAGATGATTCCAGATTAGCCTGTTCGGACATATGGCAATATCTTCATGATTCTTATCAAACCAGGATGAACCACGATCTAAGAAGCTTTATTTGGAACCACTAATCAGTGGAGAATAACCAGGAAGTTGAATAAATCTCATAGGAGTTGTGAGTAAGAAGATATCCCACTTTCTATCCAGATGATTCCAGATTAGCCTGTTCGGACATATGGCAATATCTTCATGATTCTTATCAAACCAGGATGAACCACGATCTAAGAAGCTTTATTTGGAACCACTAATCAGTGGAGAATAACCAGGAAGTTGAATAAATCTCATAGGAGTTGTGAGTAAGAAGATATCCCACTTTCTATCCAGATGATTCCAGATTAGCCTGTTCGGACATATGGCAATATCTTCATGATTCTTATCAAACCAGGATGAACCACGATCTAAGAAGCTTTATTTGGAACCACTAATCAGTGGAGAATAACCAGGAAGTTGAATAAATCTCATAGGAGTTGTGAGTAAGAAGATATCCCACTTTCTATCCAGATGATTCCAGATTAGCCTGTTCGGACATATGGCAATATCTTCATGATTCTTATCAAACCAGGATGAACCACGATCTAAGAAGCTTTATTTGGAACCACTAATCAGTGGAGAATAACCAGGAAGTTGAATAAATCTCATAGGAGTTGTGAGTAAGAAGATATCCCACTTTCTATCCAGATGATTCCAGATTAGCCTGTTCGGACATATGGCAATATCTTCATGATTCTTATCAAACCAGGATGAACCACGATCTAAGAAGCTTTATTTGGAACCACTAATCAGTGGAGAATAACCAGGAAGTTGAATAAATCTCATAGGAGTTGTGAGTAAGAAGATATCCCACTTTCTATCCAGATGATTCCAGATTAGCCTGTTCGGACATATGGCAATATCTTCATGATTCTTATCAAACCAGGATGAACCACGATCTAAGAAGCTTTATTTGGAACCACTAATCAGTGGAGAATAACCAGGAAGTTGAATAAATCTCATAGGAGTTGTGAGTAAGAAGATATCCCACTTTCTATCCAGATGATTCCAGATTAGCCTGTTCGGACATATGGCAATATCTTCATGATTCTTATCAAACCAGGATGAACCACGATCTAAGAAGCTTTATTTGGAACCACTAATCAGTGGAGAATAACCAGGAAGTTGAATAAATCTCATAGGAGTTGTGAGTAAGAAGATATCCCACTTTCTATCCAGATGATTCCAGATTAGCCTGTTCGGACATATGGCAATATCTTCATGATTCTTATCAAACCAGGATGAACCACGATCTAAGAAGCTTTATTTGGAACCACTAATCAGTGGAGAATAACCAGGAAGTTGAATAAATCTCATAGGAGTTGTGAGTAAGAAGATATCCCACTTTCTATCCAGATGATTCCAGATTAGCCTGTTCGGACATATGGCAATATCTTCATGATTCTTATCAAACCAGGATGAACCACGATCTAAGAAGCTTTATTTGGAACCACTAATCAGTGGAGAATAACCAGGAAGTTGAATAAATCTCATAGGAGTTGTGAGTAAGAAGATATCCCACTTTCTATCCAGATGATTCCAGATTAGCCTGTTCGGACATATGGCAATATCTTCATGATTCTTATCAAACCAGGATGAACCACGATCTAAGAAGCTTTATTTGGAACCACTAATCAGTGGAGAATAACCAGGAAGTTGAATAAATCTCATAGGAGTTGTGAGTAAGAAGATATCCCACTTTCTATCCAGATGATTCCAGATTAGCCTGTTCGGACATATGGCAATATCTTCATGATTCTTATCAAACCAGGATGAACCACGATCTAAGAAGCTTTATTTGGAACCACTAATCAGTGGAGAATAACCAGGAAGTTGAATAAATCTCATAGGAGTTGTGAGTAAGAAGATATCCCACTTTCTATCCAGATGATTCCAGATTAGCCTGTTCGGACATATGGCAATATCTTCATGATTCTTATCAAACCAGGATGAACCACGATCTAAGAAGCTTTATTTGGAACCACTAATCAGTGGAGAATAACCAGGAAGTTGAATAAATCTCATAGGAGTTGTGAGTAAGAAGATATCCCACTTTCTATCCAGATGATTCCAGATTAGCCTGTTCGGACATATGGCAATATCTTCATGATTCTTATCAAACCAGGATGAACCACGATCTAAGAAGCTTTATTTGGAACCACTAATCAGTGGAGAATAACCAGGAAGTTGAATAAATCTCATAGGAGTTGTGAGTAAGAAGATATCCCACTTTCTATCCAGATGATTCCAGATTAGCCTGTTCGGACATATGGCAATATCTTCATGATTCTTATCAAACCAGGATGAACCACGATCTAAGAAGCTTTATTTGGAACCACTAATCAGTGGAGAATAACCAGGAAGTTGAATAAATCTCATAGGAGTTGTGAGTAAGAAGATATCCCACTTTCTATCCAGATGATTCCAGATTAGCCTGTTCGGACATATGGCAATATCTTCATGATTCTTATCAAACCAGGATGAACCACGATCTAAGAAGCTTTATTTGGAACCACTAATCAGTGGAGAATAACCAGGAAGTTGAATAAATCTCATAGGAGTTGTGAGTAAGAAGATATCCCACTTTCTATCCAGATGATTCCAGATTAGCCTGTTCGGACATATGGCATATCTTCATGATTCTT
Source organism: Raphanus sativus (assembly GCF_000801105.2). NCBI lineage: Eukaryota > Viridiplantae > Streptophyta > Magnoliopsida > Brassicales > Brassicaceae > Raphanus > Raphanus sativus. The sequence goes on from NW_026615652.1 coordinate 10,488, forward strand.
ATCAAACCAGGATGAACCACGATCTAAGAAGCTTTATTTGGAACCACTAATCAGTGGAGAATAACCAGGAAGTTGAATAAATCTCATAGGAGTTGTGAGTAAGAAGATATCCCACTTTCTATCCAGATGATTCCAGATTAGCCTGTTCGGACATATGGCAATATCTTCATGATTCTTATCAAACCAGGATGAACCACGATCTAAGAAGCTTTATTTGGAACCACTAATCAGTGGAGAATAACCAGGAAGTTGAATAAATCTCATAGGAGTTGTGAGTAAGAAGATATCCCACTTTCTATCCAGATGATTCCAGATTAGCCTGTTCGGACATATGGCAATATCTTCATGATTCTTATCAAACCAGGATGAACCACGATCTAAGAAGCTTTATTTGGAACCACTAATCAGTGGAGAATAACCAGGAAGTTGAATAAATCTCATAGGAGTTGTGAGTAAGAAGATATCCCACTTTCTATCCAGATGATTCCAGATTAGCCTGTTCGGACATATGGCAATATCTTCATGATTCTTATCAAACCAGGATGAACCACGATCTAAGAAGCTTTATTTGGAACCACTAATCAGTGGAGAATAACCAGGAAGTTGAATAAATCTCATAGGAGTTGTGAGTAAGAAGATATCCCACTTTCTATCCAGATGATTCCAGATTAGCCTGTTCGGACATATGGCAATATCTTCATGATTCTTATCAAACCAGGATGAACCACGATCTAAGAAGCTTTATTTGGAACCACTAATCAGTGGAGAATAACCAGGAAGTTGAATAAATCTCATAGGAGTTGTGAGTAAGAAGATATCCCACTTTCTATCCAGATGATTCCAGATTAGCCTGTTCGGACATATGGCAATATCTTCATGATTCTTATCAAACCAGGATGAACCACGATCTAAGAAGCTTTATTTGGAACCACTAATCAGTGGAGAATAACCAGGAAGTTGAATAAATCTCATAGGAGTTGTGAGTAAGAAGATATCCCACTTTCTATCCAGATGATTCCAGATTAGCCTGTTCGGACATATGGCAATATCTTCATGATTCTTATCAAACCAGGATGAACCACGATCTAAGAAGCTTTATTTGGAACCACTAATCAGTGGAGAATAACCAGGAAGTTGAATAAATCTCATAGGAGTTGTGAGTAAGAAGATATCCCACTTTCTATCCAGATGATTCCAGATTAGCCTGTTCGGACATATGGCAATATCTTCATGATTCTTATCAAACCAGGATGAACCACGATCTAAGAAGCTTTATTTGGAACCACTAATCAGTGGAGAATAACCAGGAAGTTGAATAAATCTCATAGGAGTTGTGAGTAAGAAGATATCCCACTTTCTATCCAGATGATTCCAGATTAGCCTGTTCGGACATATGGCAATATCTTCATGATTCTTATCAAACCAGGATGAACCACGATCTAAGAAGCTTTATTTGGAACCACTAATCAGTGGAGAATAACCAGGAAGTTGAATAAATCTCATAGGAGTTGTGAGTAAGAAGATATCCCACTTTCTATCCAGATGATTCCAGATTAGCCTGTTCGGACATATGGCAATATCTTCATGATTCTTATCAAACCAGGATGAACCACGATCTAAGAAGCTTTATTTGGAACCACTAATCAGTGGAGAATAACCAGGAAGTTGAATAAATCTCATAGGAGTTGTGAGTAAGAAGATATCCCACTTTCTATCCAGATGATTCCAGATTAGCCTGTTCGGACATATGGCAATATCTTCATGATTCTTATCAAACCAGGATGAACCACGATCTAAGAAGCTTTATTTGGAACCACTAATCAGTGGAGAATAACCAGGAAGTTGAATAAATCTCATAGGAGTTGTGAGTAAGAAGATATCCCACTTTCTATCCAGATGATTCCAGATTAGCCTGTTCGGACATATGGCAATATCTTCATGATTCTTATCAAACCAGGATGAACCACGATCTAAGAAGCTTTATTTGGAACCACTAATCAGTGGAGAATAACCAGGAAGTTGAATAAATCTCATAGGAGTTGTGAGTAAGAAGATATCCCACTTTCTATCCAGATGATTCCAGATTAGCCTGTTCGGACATATGGCAATATCTTCATGATTCTTATCAAACCAGGATGAACCACGATCTAAGAAGCTTTATTTGGAACCACTAATCAGTGGAGAATAACCAGGAAGTTGAATAAATCTCATAGGAGTTGTGATAAGAAGATATCCCAGCTAGAAGATGATTCCAGATTAGGATGAATTCCAGATTCTTATCAAACCAGGATGAACCACGATCTATTTCATGATTCTTATCAAACCAATAACCAGGAATATTGAATAAAATCAGGAGAAAAGAGAATTGATAAATTCTAATAGATTGGAGTAAGAGTATGATCGATCATATGAACCTTCTAAGAAGCTTATTATCCCTAATCGGACATAACAAAGTGAATTGAATATATTCAAGCAGAATTTCCCACCTTCTATCCAGATGATTCCAATTAGCCTTTTCAATCATTGGCGAGTTGTCTCATGATTCTTCTCTTCCAGGATGACCAGGTTAGAAGCATACTTGAACTCCAAGACTTGTACGGACCAGACTTGTGCCCTAAGTTTGCTCATACTTGAATTGACTCCGGAATGCATGAATCTCTTCTCTTTGTTGTTTTTATGTCTTCATGTCAATACTCCCCCTCAAGCTTTACCATAAGGTATGGTGAAGCTTGGAACCCATGAAGACATCCCTCATTAAAACCTTTTGTGTGAAAAACCCAATGGGACAAAAACACACAAAGAGAAAAAGAGTAGATGCTTCATGGCTTAAGGGGATCATGATCTGTCCAAGTCTATGAGTCCCAATCTTGGATGAATGGACTCACAGACTTTGGTGCTTGCACCCTTGGTGAAGATGTCTGCTAACTGATCTTCACTTCTAGTGTAGCAAGGTAGGATAATCTTCTGCTCCACTGCTTGTCTAACCTTGTGACAATCCACTTCAATATGCTTTGTCCTCTCATGAAACACTGAGTTTGAAGCTATATGAATGGCTGCCTGGTTATCACAGTGCATGGTGATTGGTGTTGTTGTTTCAATGCCCAAGTCTCTCAGCAGGTTCCTGATCCAAATCAGCTCACTAGTCAGCTTCCTCATGGCTCTATATTCTGCCTCAGCACTTGAACATGATACCACCTTCTGCTTCTTGCTCTTCCAAGTAACCAAATTGCCTCCTATGAAGGTGCAATAGCCAGTAGTAGACCTCCTGTCCACTCTATCACCAGCCCAATCTGCATCACAATACCCTACAATCTCTGTGCTCTTGTTGCAACCCATCCAAACACCTTGACCAGGAGCCTCCCTTAGGTATCTCAAGATCCTCTCCACCATGTTCCAATGGTGAACCTTTGGTGCTTGCATATGCTGGCTCACTTGGTTGACAGCAAAACAAATGTCTGGTCTTGTGATGGTGAGATAGATCAGCTTCCCCACCATTCTTCTATAGAGTTTGAAGTCTCCAAATGGTGTATCTTCAAACTCCCCCTCACGCAATATCTTGTAACCCTCTTCAAGTGGTGTCTTGGCTACTCTTCCACCAAGCTCTCCTGCCTCATTTAAAAGATCAAGTGTGTACTTCCTTTGGCATAAGAAAAGCCCCTCTTTAGAGCGGCATATTTCTATCCCAAGGAAGTACTTAAGCTCTCCCAAATCTTTAATATCAAATGAGGATTTAAGAAAAGCTTTAGTTGAAATTATACCTTCCTTGTTGCTGCCAGTGATGATAATATCATCAACATAGATGAGGATTACAATAATGCCTTGCTTGCTGGTGAGAGTGAAGAGAGTATGGTCAGATTCTGATTTCACAAACCCTCTTCCATTAAGGGTTGTGCTAAGCTTGTGATACCAGGCTCTTGGTGATTGCTTCAATCCATAGATTGCCTTCTTCAATCTAAGTACATTTCCTGGTTTGACCATGTCTTCCATTCCTGGTGGTGGTCTCATGTAGACTTCATCTTCTAATTCTCCTTGAAGAAATGCATTCTTGACATCCATTTGCCAGAGATCCCATTCCAAGTTAACAGCCAAGGAGAGAACAACTCTTATGGTGTGAAGCTTAGCCACTGGTGCAAATGTATCCAAATAGTCTTCTCCATAGACTTGAGTGTACCCTCTTGCAACCAGCCTTGTCTTCTTCCTTTCTGGTTGTCCATTTGCTTTGTACTTGATAGTGAAGAGTAGGCGACTTGTTACTGCCTTCTTGCCTTTTGGAAGTTGAGTTTCAAACCATGTATCATTCTTGATCATAGCTCCTATCTCATCTCCCACTGATTCTCTCCACTCATCCAGTGCCATTGCTTCCTCATAGGTCTTTGGTATGTAAGCTTCATCTAGGTGGGTGATAAACGCCACATGTTCTTCTGGAAAGTATGCCAAGGAGCAGACTGCTTGAGTAGGATGAGCCACTGCATTGGAGTTGAAGTATACTCTAGTACTGGTCCAGTTTGATGGATCCTTCCTCACCCTAGTACTTCTTCTCAATGGTTGAATCTGCTCTTCTACAACTGCTTCTTCCTGAACTTGATCACCATCAGATTCTGCTCCATCTTGATCATGTGTTGATGCTGAATCATTTGCTGGTGTTGATTCATGCTCACTGCCTCCCTCAGGATCAAGATGGACTGGCTCCACAACTGGTGCTGGTTCTGATTCATCATCATGGGCAGCAACTGGTGGAGATGCTGATGGTGCTGGAACTGGCGCCACACTACTTGGGGGTAGGCTGATTCCCAAACTCTCCATAATGGTTCTCAGGTTGTTTGCTCTATCAGATGATCCTTGTGAGAGATCCCTAAGGTTTTCCCAGCTCTTCTCATCATAGTACCCCTTTGATTCCACAAACTTGACATCCCTTGAGACCATAACTCTTCTTGAATCTGGAATATAGCACTTGTACCCTTTCTGTGTGTGAGTATAGCCTATGAACATTCCCTTGACACTCTTGGCTTCCAGCTTATTTCTCTGTTCTCCTGGTGTCAAGACATAGCACACACAACCAAACACACGCAAGTGATCTAATGGAGGTGTGATCTTGTTTAATACCTGGAAGGGAGAGACATCTTTGAGAACTTTGGTGGGAATCCTGTTAATCAGATAGCAAGCTGTGATCACAGCATCTCCCCAAAACTTCTTTGGAACATTTGTATGAAACATCATGCTCCTTGCAACCTCCATAAGATGTCTATTCTTCCTCTCAGCAACTCCATTTTGTTGTGGTGTGTATGGGCAGCTTGTTTGATGAATGATACCATGCTTGGCTAGGTGTTGTTTAAAGGCATTACTAGTATACTCCCCACCATTATCAGACCTAAATATTTTGATCTTGGAATTGAAATGGTTAGTTACATAGTTTTGAAAGTTAATAAAAGCTTCTAAAACTCTATCTTTGCTTTTAATCAGTGTGAGCCAAGTGTATTTTGATTTCTCATCTATGAATGTCACAAAATATTTATGGTTTTCTCTAGATGCACAAGGGGCAGTCCACACATCAGAATGCACTAGATCAAAACAATTTTCATAAACTGTCATAGATTGAGGAAAAACAGATTTGCAATGTTTGCCAAGAATACAAGCCTCACAAGATTCATTCTGAAAAGATAAATTAGGTAACAATAAGCTTAGAGCTCTAGAGTGAGGATGGCCTAATCTAGCATGCCATAACACATTACTAGCTAAAACAGAATTAAAAGCAGTAGATAAATCTGATAGATTGGTATCTTCAAGCAAGTAAAGCTCTCCCTTGCTCACACCTTTTCCCAGCATCTTACTGGTCTTAATATCCTGAAAACAAACATCATTAGGACTGAAAATAACATTGCAATTCAGGTCATTAGTTGCTCTTTTAACAGATAATAAATTTGATGTGAAGGCAGGCATATAAAAAGCTTGAGATTCTTTGTTAAACAAATTCAGATTTCCTACTCCCTCAATTGGAATTCTATCACCATTTGCAATCACAACACTGCCTAGAGCTGGTTTAATATCACTAATCAGTCTAGCATCCCTAATCATATGATGAGAGGCTCCTGAATCAATGATTAAAGGCCTAGCAGTATGAGAAGCATTGTGCATAGAATTTAAAGCATTAATACTTTGGTTACCAGAGTTTGCATTGAGGGCTTTGATCAAGGCCTCAATGTCTGACTTCCTGATGAAAGCATCTTCAGGTGGTGGATGAGACATGGCGTGTGAAGTGGAGCCTCCAGTGTGAGTAGTGGAGATCAAGGCTCTCCCATCATCTACCATGCGCATGGAGCTTGATGCTGGATGCTCTTGAGCTCTTGCTTCATGTGCTCTGGCCTGGCTATACTTGTTAGCTGAGGTAGGCCTGAGATGGGGGTGGAGGATCCAGCAGTTGGTCTTGGAGTGTCCACTCTTCTTGCAGTGCTCACAAGACACTGCCTTATCTCCTCCTCCTCTTGGTTTATAGTAAGCCTTGTTAGCTGCTACACTCTCCATCTTCTCAGCCTTGTGTACCATAGATAACTCTCCTTTTCCACCACCAAAGAGTCCATCTGAGCCTATCTCCTTTTGTAGTTGAGCACACACTTCATCATAGCTTGGGAGCTCCTTATCTCTTAGTATGTGCCTAACCACATCAGTGAGACTTGGGCTGAGTGTGAGAAGTAGTCCAAAGACTTTGTCTTGCTCACGCCTAGCCTCAATCACTTCAGGGTCATTGGTGCCTGGTCTTAGCATCTCTAGCTCAGACCAGAGCTGACTATACTTCCCAAGATGCTTGGTGAAGTCCCCTTCTTCTTGCTGCAAGTTGTTGATGGCTCTCTTCACTTCATAGATTCTGGTGAGGTTTGAAGTGTTGCCATAAACCCTTTTCAAAGTGTCCCACAACTGTTTTGGAGTTGTGCAGTGACAGTAGGTGTCCATAAGTGGACCATCAAGAGAGCTATGCAAGATAGACAGCACCATGAGATCTTCCTGAGCCCATTTGCCTTCATCTATCACTACAATCTCCTTGCCATCTTCTCCTTGGGTGGTTTGCTTTGGAGCTGAGCTTGAAGTCACATGCTGCCAAAGTCCTCTTCCTCCAAGGGCTGTCATGGTCATCCTAGACCAGGTAATGTAGTTTCCTGGTCCCTTAAGTGTAACTGGAATCTTCACATGGTTGTAGCTCTCCATCCTTCAAGCTTGGCGCCAAGAAATATTTGAAATTTCAAGGCTGGGTCTGAGAAAAATAAATTCTAGAACTGAAAAGAATCAAATCCAGAATAGATAAACTCTCAAGAAGTAAATATAAGGACAGAACAGAGTGAGCACAACTCAATTAGTGAAGAAAAAATTCAAGAACACTCAAGAACACTCAAGAACACTCAAGAACACAGATTTATTATCCACTGGATAAAAGAAATCTGAAGAGTAAATAGAGAAAATGAAGTAGAACAACAGTAGAGAATGAGTAAACAGAGTGATGTTGCGGAAGAGAAAGGTAATCAGGAGCTTATAGCTCTGATACCATGTTAGAAATCTTAAGAACAGAGTGATGAAGTTCAAGAACAAGAGAGAGATTGAGAGAGAGAGAGAATGTGACGATTTGTAAAGAGAGAGAGAAGGAGAACTATTTCCTTGATTCATTTGGTAACAATACAATGTATATTTAAAGACAAATCAAGACAAAGAGAATAAGATTAATCTAATGAGATTGGAGCAGAGTCTGGTCGATGATAGTGACCCTTCCTAAACGGTCTCTTGCTCCTTTGGATGCACATGTGACTTTTAATATATTCAAACCAGCCACTTGCCTCCTCTCTACCAACTCGCCAACGGTCTTCTTCACTCCTTGGCGAGTTTGTCTCATCTTCTTCTTGCCTTCCAAGTCACTCTAGGTTAGATAGCATAACTTGAACTCCAAGACTTGTACGGACAGAGACTTGTGCCCTAAGTTTGCTCATACTTGAATTGACTCCGGAATGCATGAATCTTCTTCTCTTGTTGTTTTTATGTCTTCATGTCAATACTCCCCCTCAAGCTTTACCATAAGGTATGGTGAAGCTTGGAACCCATGAAGACATCCCTCATTAAAACCTTTTGTGTGAAAAACCCAATGGGACAAAAACACACAAGAGGAAAAAGAGTAGATGCTTCATGGCTTAAGGGGATCATGATCTGTCCAAGTCTATGAGTCCCAATCTTGGATGAATGGACTCACAGACTTTGGTGCTTGCACCCTTGGTGAAGATGTCTGCTAACTGATCTTCACTTCTAGTGTAGCAAGGTAGGATAATCTTCTGCTCCACTGCTTGTCTAACCTTGTGACAATCCACTTCAATATGCTTTGTCCTCTCATGAAACACTGAGTTTGAAGCTATATGAATGGCTGCCTGGTTATCACAGTGCATGGTGATTGGTGTTGTTGTTTCAATGCCCAAGTCTCTCAGCAGGTTCCTGATCCAAATCAGCTCACTAGTCAGCTTCCTCATGGCTCTATATTCTGCCTCAGCACTTGAACATGATACCACCTTCTGCTTCTTGCTCTTCCAAGTAACCAAATTGCCTCCTATGAAGGTGCAATAGCCAGTAGTAGACCTCCTGTCCACTCTATCACCAGCCCAATCTGCATCACAATACCCTACAATCTCTGTGCTCTTGTTGCAACCCATCCAAACACCTTGACCAGGAGCCTCCCTTAGGTATCTCAAGATCCTCTCCACCATGTTCCAATGGTGAACCTTTGGTGCTTGCATATGCTGGCTCACTTGGTTGACAGCAAAACAAATGTCTGGTCTTGTGATGGTGAGATAGATCAGCTTCCCCACCATTCTTCTATAGAGTTTGAAGTCTCCAAATGGTGTATCTTCAAACTCCCCCTCACGCAATATCTTGTAACCCTCTTCAAGTGGTGTCTTGGCTACTCTTCCACCAAGCTCTCCTGCCTCATTTAAAAGATCAAGTGTGTACTTCCTTTGGCATAAGAAAAGCCCCTCTTTAGAGCGGCATATTTCTATCCCAAGGAAGTACTTAAGCTCTCCCAAATCTTTAATATCAAATGAGGATTTAAGAAAAGCTTTAGTTGAAATTATACCTTCCTTGTTGCTGCCAGTGATGATAATATCATCAACATAGATGAGGATTACAATAATGCCTTGCTTGCTGGTGAGAGTGAAGAGAGTATGGTCAGATTCTGATTTCACAAACCCTCTTCCATTAAGGGTTGTGCTAAGCTTGTGATACCAGGCTCTTGGTGATTGCTTCAATCCATAGATTGCCTTCTTCAATCTAAGTACATTTCCTGGTTTGACCATGTCTTCCATTCCTGGTGGTGGTCTCATGTAGACTTCATCTTCTAATTCTCCTTGAAGAAATGCATTCTTGACATCCATTTGCCAGAGATCCCATTCCAAGTTAACAGCCAAGGAGAGAACAACTCTTATGGTGTGAAGCTTAGCCACTGGTGCAAATGTATCCAAATAGTCTTCTCCATAGACTTGAGTGTACCCTCTTGCAACCAGCCTTGTCTTCTTCCTTTCTGGTTGTCCATTTGCTTTGTACTTGATAGTGAAGAGTAGGCGACTTGTTACTGCCTTCTTGCCTTTTGGAAGTTGAGTTTCAAACCATGTATCATTCTTGATCATAGCTCCTATCTCATCTCCCACTGATTCTCTCCACTCATCCAGTGCCATTGCTTCCTCATAGGTCTTTGGTATGTAAGCTTCATCTAGGTGAGTGATAAACGCCACATGTTCTTCTGGAAAGTATGCCAAGGAGCAGACTGCTTGAGTAGGATGAGCCACTGCATTGGAGTTGAAGTACACTCTAGTGCTGGTCCAGTTTGATGGATCCTTCCTCACCCTAGTGCTCCTTCTCAATGGTTGGATCTCCTCTTCTTCTTCTGCTCTTGATCACCACTATACTGACCAGATTCTTCAGCTTCTCCAGCATCATCTTGATCATGAACTGGTGAAGAATCACCCTCTGGTGCATCTTCATTTTCATTTCCCCCTCAGGATCAAGATGAGCTGTCTCAAGAGTCGGTTCTGCCTCAGCATTACCCTCAGCAGCTGGTACTTCTGATACTGAAGGCGCCACACCACCACTTGTAGGCTGACTGACTCCCAAGTTCTCCAAGATGATTCTCAGGTTGTTTGCCCTATCAGATGGTCCTTGTGAGAGATCTCTAAGGTTTTCCCAGCTCTTCTCATCATAGTACCCTTTTGATTCCACAAACTTGACATCTCTGGAGACCATCACCCTCCTAGACTCTGGAATGTAGCATTTGTATCCTTTCTGTGTGTGGGTGTACCCAATAAACATGCCCTTGACACTCTTGGCCTCTAGTTTGTTTCTTTGTTCACCTGGTGTCAAGACATAGCACACACACCCAAACACACGCAAATGATCTAATGGAGGTTTGATTTTGTTTAATACCTGAAAGGGAGAGACATCTTTGAGAACTTTTGTGGGAATCCTGTTGATTAGGTAGCAAGCTGAGATCACAGCATCTCCCCAAAAACGTTTTGGGACATTAGTGTGAAACATCATGCTTCTTGCAACCTCCATAAGATGTCTGTTCTTCCTTTCAGCAACTCCATTTTGTTGAGGTGTGTATGGGCAGCTTGTTTGATGGATAATGCCATGTTTTGCTAGATGTTGTTTAAAGGCATTGCTAGTATATTCCCCACCATTATCAGACCTAAAAATCTTGATCTTAGAATTAAAGTGGTTAGTTACATAGTTTTGGAAGTTAATAAAAGCTTCTAAAACTCTATCTTTACTTTTAATCAGTGTGAGCCAAGTGTATTTTGATTTCTCATCTATGAATGTCACAAAATATTTATGGTTTTCTCTAGATGCAATTGCCAGTCCAGCACAGATCAATGCAACTCCACATCAGAATGCACTAGATCAAAACAATTCTCATAAATAGTCATAGATTGAGGAAAAACAGTCTTGCAATGTTTGCCAAGGATACAAGCCTCACATGATTCATTTTTAAAAGAAAGATTAGGCAACATTAAACTCAAAGCACGAGAATGGGGATGGCCTAATCTAGCATGCCACAACTCATTACTAGCTAAAACAGAACTAAAAGCAGTAGATAAATCTGATAGTTGGTGTCTTCAAGCAAATAAAGCTCTCCCTTGCTCACACCTTTGCCCAGCATCTTACTGGTCTTAATATCCTGAAAGCAAACATCATTAGGACTGAAAATAACATTGCAATTCAAGTCATTAGTTGCTCTTTTAACAGATAAAAGATTTGATGTGAATGCAGGCATATATAAAGCTTGAGAATCTTTATTAAACAAGTTCAGATTTCCTACTCCCTCAATGGGAATTTTATCACCATTTGCAATCATAACACTGCCTAGAGCTGGTTTAATATCACTGATAAGTCTAGCATCCCTAATCATATGATGAGAAGCTCCTGAATCAATGATTAAAGGTCTAGCAGTGTTATATGCATTTTGTATGGAAGTTAAGGCATGAATACTTTGGTTACCAGAGTTTGCATTGAAGGCTTTGATCAAAGCTTCAATGTCTGACTTCCTGATGAAGGCATCCTCATGGACTGGCTGAGACAGAGCGTGAGAGGTGGAAGCACCAGTGTGAGTGGTGGAGATCATAGCCCTTCCATCATCCCCATGCGCATGGAGCTTGGAGCTAAGTGGTCCTGAGCTCTTGCTTCATGAGCTCTGGGCTGGTTGAACTTGTTGGCTGAGGCTGGTCTTAGATGAGGATGGAGGATCCAGCAATTTGTTTTGGAGTGGCCTGTCTTCTTGCAATGCTCACAAGTTACTGACTTGTCTCCTCCTCCTCTTGGTTTAAAGTAAGCTTTGTTGGCAGCACCACTCTCTATCTTCTCAGCCTTATGCGCCATTGATAAATCTCCTTTGCCACCACCAAATAACCCATCTGAGCCTATCTCCTTTTGCAGCTGAGCACACACTTCATCATAGCCTGGTAACTCCTTATCTCTTAATATGTGTCTGACCACATCACTGAAGCTTGGGCTTAATGTGAGAAGTAGTCCAAAGACCTTATCTTGCTCACGCCTCTCTTCAAGTACCTCAGGGTTATTAGAGCTTGGTCTTAACATCTCTAGCTCAGACCACAGCTGACTGTACTTCCCAAGATGCTTGGTGAAGTCCCCTTCTTCTTGCTGCAGGTTGTTGATGGCTCTCTTCACTTCATAAATCCTGGTGAGGTTTGAAGTGTTGCCAAACACTCTGTGCAGAGTATCCCACAACTGTTTTGGTGTTGTGCAGTGACAATAGGTGTCCAAGAGTGGACCATCAAGAGAGCTATGCATGATAGACAGCACCATGAGATCTTCCTGTCTCCATTTGCCTTCATCTACCACCACAATCTCCTTGCCATCTTCTCCTTGGGTGATTTTCTTTGGAGCAGAGCTTGAAGTCACATGCTCCCAAAGTCCTCTACCTCCAAGAGCTGTCATGGTCATCCTAGACCAAGTAATGTAGTTTCCTGGACCCTTGAGTGTAACTGGAATGCGCACTGTGTAGTTGTTCTCCATGTTTCTAGGTTGGGCGCCAAGAAGATTTGAATTTCCTAGGCTGAGATTGAGAGAGATATGTTCTGGAAATGAGTGAACTCAAGTCTAGAACCAGAATAAACTCTCAAGATATAGAAATTAGGACAGAACAGAGTGAGCACAACCAAGAAAAATATTAAGAACACTCAAGAACACTCAAGAACACAACTTTATTATCCACTGGATAAAAGAAATCTGTAGAGAAATTTGTGAAAAGAAATCAGAGAATCAAGAGTGAATGAAATAAGAGTAATTTGCGGAAGTGAGAGAAGGAATCAGGAGCTTAAAGCTCTGATACCATGTTAGAAATCTTAAGAACAGAGTGATGAAGTTCAAGAACAAGAGAGAGAGAGTGAGAGAGAGAGAGAATGTGACGATTTGTAAAGAGAGAGAGAAGGAGAACTATTTCCTTGATTCATTTGGTAACAATACAATGTATATTTAAAGACAAATCAAGACAAAGAGAATAAGATTAATCTAATGAGATTGGAGCAGAGTCTGGTCGATGATAGTGACCCTTCCTAAACGGTCTCTTGCTCCTTTGGATGCACATGTGACTTTTAATATATATCAAACCAGCCACTTGCCTCCTCTCTACCAACTCGCCAACGGTCTTCTTCACTCCTTGGCGAGTTTATCTCATCTTGTTCTTGCCTTCCAAGTCACTCTAGGTTAGATAGCATAACTTGAACTCCAAGACTTGTACGGACAGAGACTTGTGCCCTAAGTTTGCTCATACTTGAAATGACTCCGGAATACATGAATCTTCTTCTCTTGTTTTTTTATGTCTTCATGTCAATAACATATGCCATTATCTTCATGATTCTTATTCAAACCAGGATGAACCATGATCTAAGAAGCTTTATTTGGAACCACTAATCAGTGGAGAATAACCAGGAAGTTGAATAAATCTCATAAGTGTTGTGAGCAGAAGATATCCCACCTTTCTATCCAGATGATTCCAGATTAGCCTGTTCGGACATATGGCCATTATCTTCATGATTCTTATCAAACCAGGATGAACCACGATCTAAGAAACTTTATTTGGAACCACTAATCAGTGGAGAATAACCAGGAAGTTGAATAAATCTCATAGGAGTTGTGAGTAAGAAGATATCCCACTTTCTATCCAGATGATTCCAGATTAGCCTGTTCGGACATATGGCAATATCTTCATGATTCTTATCAAACCAGGATGAACCACGATCTAAGAAGCTTTATTTGGAACCACTAATCAGTGGAGAATAACCAGGAAGTTGAATAAATCTCATAGGAGTTGTGAGTAAGAAGATATCCCACTTTCTATCCAGATGATTCCAGATTAGCCTGTTCGGACATATGGCAATATCTTCATGATTCTTATCAAACCAGGATGAACCACGATCTAAGAAGCTTTATTTGGAACCACTAATCAGTGGAGAATAACCAGGAAGTTGAATAAATCTCATAAGTGTTGTGAGCAAGAAGATATCCCACCTTCTATCCAGATGATTCCAGATTAGCCTGTTCGGACATATGGCCAATATCTTCATGATTCTTATCAAACCAGGATGAACCATGATCTAAGAAGCTTTATTGGAACCACTAATCAGTGGAGAATAACCAGGAAGTTGAATAAATCTCATAGGAGTTGTGAGCAAGAAGATATCCCACTTTCTATCCAGATGATTCCAGATTAGCCTGTTCGGACATATGCCATTATCTTCATGATTCTTATCAAACCAGGATGAACCACGATCTAAGAAGCTTTATTTGGAACCACTAATCAGTGGAGAATAACCAGGAAGTTGAATAAATCTCATAAGTGTTGTGAGCAAGAAGATATCCCCTTTCTATCCAGATGATTCCAGATTAGCCTGTTCGGACATATGCCAATATCTTCATGATTCTTATCAAACCAGGATGAACCACGATCTAAGAAGCTTTATTTGGAACCACTAATCAGTGGAGAATAACCAGGAAGTTGAATAAATCTCATAGGAGTTGTGAGTAAGAAGATATCCCACTTTCTATCCAGATGATTCCAGATTAGCCTGTTCGGACATATGGCAATATCTTCATGATTCTTATCAAACCAGGATGAACCACGATCTAAGAAGCTTTATTTGGAACCACTAATCAGTGGAGAATAACCAGGAAGTTGAATAAATCTCATAAGTGTTGTGAGTAAGAAGATATCCCACCTTCTATCCAGATGATTCCAGATTAGCCTGTTCGGACATATGGCAATATCTTCATGATTCTTATCAAACCAGGATGAACCACGATCTAAGAAGCTTTATTTGGAACCACTAATCAGTGGAGAATAACCAGGAAGTTGAATAAATCTCATAAGTGTTGTGAGCAAGAAGATATCCCACCTTCTATCCAGATGATTCCAGATTAGCCTGTTCGGACATATGCCATTATCTTCATGATTCTTATCAAACCAGGATGAACCACGATCTAAGAAGCTTTATTTGGAACCACTAATCAGTGGAGAATAACCAGGAAGTTGAATAAATCTCATAAGTTGTGAGTAAGAAGATATCCCACTTTCTATCCAGATGATTCCAGATTAGCCTGTTCGGACATATGCCATTATCTTCATGATTCTTATCAAACCAGGATGAACCACGATCTAAGAAGCTTTATTTGGAACCACTAATCAGTGGAGAATAACCAGGAAGTTGAATAAATCTCATAGGAGTTGTGAGTAAGAAGATATCCCACTTCTATCCAGATGATTCCAGATTAGCCTGTTCGGACATATGGCAATATCTTCATGATTCTTATCAAACCAGGATGAACCACGATCTAAGAAGCTTTATTTGGAACCACTAATCAGTGGAGAATAACCAGGAAGTTGAATAAATCTCATAAGTAGTTGTGAGCAAGAAGATATCCCACCTTCTATCCAGATGATTCCAGATTAGCCTGTTCGGACATATGGCAATATCTTCATGATTCTTATCAAACCAGGATGAACCACGATCTAAGAAGCTTTATTTGGAACCACTAATCAGTGGAGAATAACCAGGAAGTTGAATAAATCTCATAGGAGTTGTGAGTAAGAAGATATCCCACTTTCTATCCAGATGATTCCAGATTAGCCTGTTCGGACATATGGCAATATCTTCATGATTCTTATCAAACCAGGATGAACCACGATCTAAGAAGCTTTATTTGGAACCACTAATCAGTGGAGAATAACCAGGAAGTTGAATAAATCTCATAGGAGTTGTGAGTAAGAAGATATCCCACTTTCTATCCAGATGATTCCAGATTAGCCTGTTCGGACATATGCCATATCTTCATGATTCTTATCAAACCAGGATGAACCATATATAAGAAGCTTGATTGGGAACCACTAATCAGTGGAGAATAACCAGGAAGTTGAATAAATCTCACAGGAGTTGTGAGTAAGAAGATATCCCACTTTCTATCCAGATGATTCCAGATTAGCCTGTTCGGACATATGGCAATATCTTCATGATTCTTATCAAACCAGGATGAACCACGATCTAAGAAGCTTTATTTGGAACCACTAATCAGTGGAGAATAACCAGGAAGTTGAATAAATCTCATAGGAGTTGTGAGTAAGAAGATATCCCACTTTCTATCCAGATGATTCCAGATTAGCCTGTTCGGACATATGGCAATATCTTCATGATTCTTATCAAACCAGGATGAACCAATATATAAGAAGCTTTATTGGGAACCACTAATCAGTGGAGAATAACCAGGAAGTTGAATAAGTCTCATAGGAGTTGTGATTAAGAAGATATCCCACTTTCTATCCAGATGATTCCAGATTAGCCTGTTCGGACATATGGCAATATCTTCATGATTCTTATCAAACCAGGATGAACCACGATCTAAGAAGCTTTATTTGGAACCACTAATCAGTGGAGAATAACCAGGAAGTTGAATAAATCTCATAAGGGTTGTGAGTAAGAAGATATCCCACTTCTATCCAGATGATTCCAGATTTGCCTGTTCGGACATATGCCATATCTTCATGATTCTTATCAAACCAGGATGAACCACGATCTAAGAAGCTTTATTTGGAACCACTAATCAGTGGAGAATAACCAGGAAGTTGAATAAATCTCATAGGAGTTGTGAGTAAGAAGATATCCCACTTTCTATCCAGATGATTCCAGATTAGCCTGTTCGGACATATGGCAATATCTTCATGATTCTTATCAAACCAGGATGAACCACGATCTAAGAAGCTTTATTTGGAACCACTAATCAGTGGAGAATAACCAGGAAGTTGAATAAATCTCATAGGAGTTGTGAGTAAGAAGATATCCCACTTTCTATCCAGATGATTCCAGATTAGCCTGTTCGGACATATGGCAATATCTTCATGATTCTTATCAAACCAGGATGAACCACGATCTAAGAAGCTTTATTTGGAACCACTAATCAGTGGAGAATAACCAGGAAGTTGAATAAATCTCATAGGAGTTGTGAGTAAGAAGATATCCCACTTTCTATCCAGATGATTCCAGATTAGCCTGTTCGGACATATGGCAATATCTTCATGATTCTTATCAAACCAGG
The DNA here is from genome assembly GCF_000801105.2 of Raphanus sativus. NCBI lineage: Eukaryota > Viridiplantae > Streptophyta > Magnoliopsida > Brassicales > Brassicaceae > Raphanus > Raphanus sativus. The sequence continues at coordinate 27,606 of NW_026615652.1, forward strand.
ATGAACCACGATCTAAGAAGCTTTATTTGGAACCACTAATCAGTGGAGAATAACCAGGAAGTTGAATAAATCTCATAGGAGTTGTGAGTAAGAAGATATCCCACTTTCTATCCAGATGATTCCAGATTAGCCTGTTCGGACATATGGCAATATCTTCATGATTCTTATCAAACCAGGATGAACCACGATCTAAGAAGCTTTATTTGGAACCACTAATCAGTGGAGAATAACCAGGAAGTTGAATAAATCTCATAGGAGTTGTGAGTAAGAAGATATCCCACTTTCTATCCAGATGATTCCAGATTAGCCTGTTCGGACATATGGCAATATCTTCATGATTCTTATCAAACCAGGATGAACCACGATCTAAGAAGCTTTATTTGGAACCACTAATCAGTGGAGAATAACCAGGAAGTTGAATAAATCTCATAGGAGTTGTGAGTAAGAAGATATCCCACTTTCTATCCAGATGATTCCAGATTAGCCTGTTCGGACATATGGCAATATCTTCATGATTCTTATCAAACCAGGATGAACCACGATCTAAGAAGCTTTATTTGGAACCACTAATCAGTGGAGAATAACCAGGAAGTTGAATAAATCTCATAGGAGTTGTGAGTAAGAAGATATCCCACTTTCTATCCAGATGATTCCAGATTAGCCTGTTCGGACATATGGCATTATCTTCATGATTCTTATCAAACCAGGATGAACCACGATCTAAGAAGCTTTATTTGGAACCACTAATCAGTGGAGAATAACCAGGAAGTTGAATAAATCTCATAGGAGTTGTGAGTAAGAAGATATCCCACTTTCTATCCAGATGATTCCAGATTAGCCTGTTCGGACATATGGCAATATCTTCATGATTCTTATCAAACCAGGATGAACCACGATCTAAGAAGCTTTATTTGGAACCACTAATCAGTGGAGAATAACCAGGAAGTTGAATAAATCTCATAGGAGTTGTGAGTAAGAAGATATCCCACTTTCTATCCAGATGATTCCAGATTAGCCTGTTCGGACATATGGCAATATCTTCATGATTCTTATCAAACCAGGATGAACCACGATCTAAGAAGCTTTATTTGGAACCACTAATCAGTGGAGAATAACCAGGAAGTTGAATAAATCTCATAGGAGTTGTGAGTAAGAAGATATCCCACTTTCTATCCAGATGATTCCAGATTAGCCTGTTCGGACATATGCAATATCTTCATGATTCTTATCAAACCAGGATGAACCACGATCTAAGAAGCTTTATTTGGAACCACTAATCAGTGGAGAATAACCAGGAAGTTGAATAAATCTCATAAGTGTTGTGAGCAAGAAGATATCCCACTTTCTATCCAGATGATTCCAGATTAGCCTGTTCGGACATATGCCATTATCTTCATGATTCTTATCAAACCAGGATGAACCACGATCTAAGAAGCTTTATTTGGAACCACTAATCAGTGGAGAATAACCAGGAAGTTGAATAAATCTCATAGGAGTTGTGAGTAAGAAGATATCCCACTTTCTATCCAGATGATTCCAGATTAGCCTGTTCGGACATATGGCAATATCTTCATGATTCTTATCAAACCAGGATGAACCACGATCTAAGAAGCTTTATTGGAACCACTAATCAGTGGAGAATAACCAGGAAGTTGAATAAATCTCATAGGAGTTGTGAGTAAGAAGATATCCCACTTTCTATCCAGATGATTCCAGATTAGCCTGTTCGGACATATGGCAATATCTTCATGATTCTTATCAAACCAGGATGAACCACGATCTAAGAAGCTTTATTTGGAACCACTAATCAGTGGAGAATAACCAGGAAGTTGAATAAATCTCATAAGTGTTGTGAGTAAGAAGATATCCCACTTTCTATCCAGATGATTCCAGATTAGCCTGTTCGGACATATGGCAATATCTTCATGATTCTTATCAAACCAGGATGAACCACGATCTAAGAAGCTTATTTGGAACCACTAATCAGTGGAGAATAACCAGGAAGTTGAATAAATCTCATAGGAGTTGTGAGTAAGAAGATATCCCACTTCTATCCAGATGATTCCAGATTAGCCTGTTCGGACATATGGCAATATCTTCATGATTCTTATCAAACCAGGATGAACCACGATCTAAGAAGCTTTATTTGGAACCACTAATCAGTGGAGAATAACCAGGAAGTTGAATAAATCTCATATGAGTTGTGAGTAAGAAGATATCCCACTTTCTATCCAGATGATTCCAGATTGCCTGTTCGGACATATGGCAATATCTTCATGATTCTTATCAAACCAGGATGAACAACGATCTAAGAAGCTTTATTTGGAACCACTAATCAGTGGAGAATAACCAGGAAGTTGAATAAATCTCATAGGAGTTGTGAGTAAGAAGATATCCCACTTTCTATCCAGATGATTCCAGATTAGCCTGTTCGGACATATGCAATATCTTATGATTCTTATCAAACCAGGATGAACTTGATGAGGACATAGAACCAGATATCAACATCCCCACACTCAGACAAGCTCCAAGGACAAGATCAGGAACTAGAGGTGTTGCTGCTAGCTTTAACAAAGCCATAGAAGTCCTTCTCATCAAAAGCAACATCAACACCAAGCTAGAAGCCATCACAAACCGCATGGATCAATTCACTATAACCGGAGGAGAAGCTAATAAAGATGAAGCTTATGTTATACAAGTTGGTCCAAAGGATGATGATATATATGGTCCATTCTTCCTCACAAAGGAATGGTTTCCTTATTTGTCATCACGCCTAAGTGAAACGGTGAGCATTGAGAAGAGAAGAGCAAGCCTTCAAACGACATCACTTCACAAGATCAAAAAGAGGCTCCTCTCCAACGGCTACTTCTTTTCAAACCTCATCCGCATCAAAGGTAAGTAAGGTAAGTCCATTTACATTATGATTATATCCTATGGATTTATCTTGCAGGGTCTTGAGACATTTTATTTCTTTTATTTCTTTTCGTTGAGTCAGGCATTGTTTAGCCTATGCTTTCTTAAGTCCTAGATCGAGTCTTTGTATTGTTTTTGCTTCAAGACCCCTAGAAGGGCACAACTGCATTGACACTATATAAGTCCCTTATAAGCAGTCATGTATCTTTAACCTTTATGAAATATATGAGTCAGTTTGCCCCTAGCAACTAAACCTAAAGTCTTTTGAGAGTTTGTGAGAAGCAGCTCCAAGCAAATCGTGATTTATCAAACTCCTCTCCATAGAGTTTGTGTTTCACCTCGATCCATCTCTTTGGTTGTGTGATTCAATCAACCTTCACTCCATCTAATCCATCTCTTTATCATTGTTGAGTTGTTTATACGAACAAGCAACAGGATCCATCATTCATCAACACGCCATCTTTCATCCCTTGAAGTATCAAGTTGGTTATTCGACCAAGTGGTGCTTTCCATCCTCCATTGGTGTCTTTGCGAGTCTCAATACAACCGGATCCTTCACTCAAACCATCCTCTACATCAGATCCTTCCATCTCACTCCACTTCATTAGCAACCGGTTCTTTGATCCTCACCACTATCCAACCAGCTTGAGCAAGGGCCTCTTTGTGCCTATATCATTTTGGTATCAGAGCCGAAAGGCTCCTTATTTGGTTATCTCTTTTCCTTATTCCTTTAGATCGTGTAGTTTTATTAAGAAAAGCCAAAAAAAAAATTGTTCTTTGTTGCATTCCTTGCATTCACCATTGTTGTTCTTGTGTTCTTAGTTATAAATCGAAAAAGAAAAAGAAAGAGATAGAGTTTTCCTAGTGTTGATCCATATTTGTTTCGAAATCAAAGGCTTTGTGTTGTTTAGATTGATTGCTTATCTTTGCCTAAAATAGCATTTGCGCATCCATCACATATCATCCAACATTTTTGATTTCCATATTTAGTACTTGCGTCTTTTTTTCGAAAAAGTTTTACAAAAAAATACAAAAAAAGTTTTTCTTATTCAAGTTTTGCATTTCATATTCATTTTTATAAAAAAAAAAAAAGGATTTCATTTCATAAGTTTCAACTTTCCATATTTAGATTCTTGTTGCATTCATATCATTGTTGGTCCATCTTTCATTTTTTTATATCATTGCCGAGTTTCAATTGTTTCTTTTGCATTAGTATTATCATCTTTGCAAATTGTATTCTTTGAACTTGCTTCTTTGATATCTTTCACTTGATCTTGAGATTCTTTCAGGATAAGATATGGGAGATAATAGCTCACTTCAGCTGATACCGCAACCACTATGGCTCAGCTCCTAGTTGCAATGCAATCCATCAGTGAGAGGATGACTCGCCTAGAGCAAGGACAACGAGCTCAAGCCACCCAACCTGCTCAAGGAGCAAACAACAATCCTCAAGGCAGCAACAACCACAACAACAGCAACAAAACAATCCCCAAGCTGAGGATGATTCGGATAGTGACATGCCGAGTCTAGAAGAGGAAGAACAAAGACCCCCTCCTAGAAGAAATGCTAGAGATAGAGGAAGAGACCGAGGAAGAGGACATGATCAAGAGCATGATCAATGGCAAGGAGGCAAAGACTTGAAGCTCACGCCACCAACCTTTGCTGGAAAGGTTAATCCTGATGCCTACATTGATTGGGAGACACGCATGGAGTATATCTTTGACTATTACCATTACTCCGAGCTAAGGAAGGTCTCTCTAGCTGCTGCTCAGCTCACTGACACCGCCTTGACATGGTGGGATCGAGAGCTATCCGAGAGGAGAAGGCTAAGGCGTGCACCCATTGCTCTTTGGGATGACATGAGAGCCATGCTGAGGAGAAGATATGTGCCAAGTTACTACTACCGTGACTTGCAAAAGAGGTTCAGGAAGCTCACTCAAGGATCCAAGTCAGTTGAGGAGTACTATGAAGAGTTTGATGCTATGAGGAACCGCTTAGAAGTTCAAGACTCTGAGGAAACCTTGATGGCACAATTCTTGGATGGACTTCAAGATAGGATAACAAGAAAGGTGGAGAGACAGAACTATGAGCACTTCCATGATCTAATCCACTTTGCTATCCAAGCAGAGCAACACATCAAGCGCAAAACCGCAGCTACAAGTAGAAGTAAGAACACTTGGACTCCACCAGCTCAAAGAAATGACAAGGGCAAGTCCATTGAGGTTGAGAACCGATTCAAGAAGAACTCCACTGCTGATACATCTAAGGGCAACAAGGCTGATCAAAGCAAGCCTAGTGCACCTAGAAACCGAGACATCACTTGCTACAAGTGCCAAGGTAAGGGGCATTATGCAAGAGATTGTCCTAATCAAAGAGTCATGATCCTTAGAGAAGATGGAGGATATGAGACTCAAGAAGAAGAAGCAGAAGCGGATGCTACTGATGAAGAGATCACTGACTATCCAGATGAGGGAGAGATACTTGTGACAAGAAGAGTACTTAGTGCCATGTTCGAACCAGAAACCATTCAAAGGGAAAACATCTTTCATACAAGATGCACCATTGAATCTAAGGTATGTAGCTTGATCATTGATGGTGGTTCATGTACTAATGTTGCTAGCAAGTATTTGGTTGATAAGCTAGGTCTCAAGACAACCACGCATCCAAGACCTTATAGATTGAAGTGGTTAAATGATGAAACCGAGCTGAAGATTGGTGAACAAGTGGAAGTTTCTTTCAGCATAGGCCGATATGCTGATAAGGTAATTTGTGATGTGGTTCCTATGCAAGCTGGTCATCTTTTGCTTGGCAGGCCTTGGCAATTTGACAAGGAGACCATACACAACGGACGCACCAACTACTATAGTTTCACTCACAACAACCGCAAGCACAATCTAGCTCCTTTAACTCCACAACAAGTCTTTGACTTGCAAAAGGATATGAGCAAAGGAAACAAGGTAAGTAAGACTAATCTCTATATTAGTCCATCTAAAGTTTTAAAATCTTTAGAGAACAAAACACAGGTGCTACTAATGATCTTTAAGGAAGGTGTTTTGACAGATTATAAAGATCAAGAACTCCCACCAGAAGTTGTGCAACTACTTGAGAAGTTCCCTGATATCTTTCCAGAAGATATTCCTGCTGGTTTACCACCAATAAGAGGGATAGAACACCAGATTGATCTAGTACCAGGAGCTCCATTGCCAAACCGACCAGCCTATAGAGTCAATCCGGAGGAAGCCAAAGAATTGGAGAGACAAGTGCAAGACTTGATGGACAAGGGATACATAAGAGAAAGTCTAAGTCCTTGTGCAGTTCCAGTTCTTCTAGTGCCAAAGAAAGATGGGACTTGGAGGATGTGTGTTGATTGCCGAGCCATAAACAACATCACCATCAAGTATAGGCATCCAATTCCACGGCTAGATGACATGCTAGATGAGCTCAGTGGTGCCACTATCTTCTCAAAGATAGACTTGAAGAGTGGTTATCACCAGGTAAGAATGAAAGAAGGAGATGAGTGGAAGACTGCTTTCAAGACCAAGAGAGGTCTTTATGAATGGCTAGTCATGCCATTTGGTCTTACCAATGCTCCAAGCACTTTCATGCGCCTCATGAACCATGTTCTAAGGGAGTACATCTGTAAGTTTGTAGTTGTATACTTTGATGATATCTTAGTCTATAGCAACAGCTTAGAAGATCATCTTATTCATCTTGAAAAGGTTTTGGAAACCTTGCGCCAAGAGCATCTTTATGCTAATCTCAAGAAATGTACTTTTTGCACTGATCAACTAGTTTTCCTAGGCTTTGTTGTTAGTTCACAGGGTCTAAAAGTGGATGAAGAGAAGATCAAAGCAGTACAAGATGATAGAATGTTAAGACTAGAAGTATGGAGAGATGATTGAGAGAGAATGGCGAGAGTGAGAGACAAAGAGAATGAAACACATAATTCTTGATATCAAATATGGTGAGCATACAAGGTTTATTTAAAGGGGAACAAAACCTAAGAAAGTAATAAACAAAGGAAACAATAAACAAGTCTGTCGATGATCAGTGAGGAGCAGAGTGAGCAGAGTGAAAGTGACTGGTCCTAACGGTTGGGAGGACCACTCTTTCCTTAACCAAACTCGTGACCTTTCTCCTCATCGCCAACCACTTCACTTGGCGAGTTTTTTCTTCACTTCTTCTCATCACTTAAACCTTCTCATTAATCAACTACTTAACTTGTCCACCTTGTACTCCAAGCTAGGTTATAAACTTGGTTCACAAGCAATGATCATCCTTTGCTCTCTTACGCTTGATCTGATTCCTCTTTACTCTTGATGCTTCATCTCAACATTCCCCTCAAGCTTGACCATGTGGAACAAGTCAAGCTTGGAAGACCATGAAGCATTCCCTCATTAAAACCTTGATATGCAAAACCCAGTGGGACAAAAACATATCAAGGAAAGAGTAGAACACTTCATGGAGAGGGGATCACTGAGATGAAAGATCTACAAGTCCAAGCTTTGAATGAATGAACTCGCAGACTTTAGAGCTTGCAGCCTTGGTGAAGATATCTGCCAACTGATCCTCACTTCTGGTGTAGCATGGAAGTATAACCTTCTGCTCAACCGCTTGCCTCACTTTGTGACAATCAACCTCAATGTGTTTGGTTCTCTCATGGAAGACAGAGTTGCTGGCAATGTGTATAGCTGCCTGGTTGTCACAATGCATGGTGATAGGTGTTGTGAACTCAATTCCCAAATCCTTAAGCAACCCCTTGATCCAGATCAACTCACTTGTCAGCTTCCTCATTGCCCTATACTCAGCTTCAGCACTTGAACAAGACACCACCTTTTGTTTCTTGCTCTTCCAAGTCACCAAATTGCCTCCAATGAAAGTGCAATAGCCAGTAGTTGATCTCCTATCAACTCTATCTCCTGCCCAATCAGCATCACAGTATCCAACTATCTCGGTGCTCTTATTGCATCCCATCCAGATTCCTTGTCCTGGTGCTTCTCTTAGATACCTTAGAATCCTCTCAACCATGCCCCAATGATGAACTTTTGGTGCTTGCATCTGCTGGCTCACTTGGTTCACGGCAAAGCATATATCTGGCCTTGTGATGGTTAAATAGATGAGTTTTCCCACCATTCTTCTGTACCTCTTGACATCTTCAAATGGTTTGTCCTCAAACTCCCCTTGCGTAGTACTTTGTACCCATCTTCCAATGGAGTCTTTGCTTTCTTTGCACCTAGATCACCTGCCTCACTCAACATATCAAGTGTGTACTTTCTCTGGTTTAAGAATAGCCCCTCTTTAGATCGGCATATCTCAATCCCTAGAAAGTACTTTAGTTCACCCAAGTCTTTGATATCAAATGAGGATTTAAGAAAAGCCTTAGTTAAGATGATACCTTCTTTATCACTGCCTGTAATGATAATGTCATCCACATATATCAGGATGACTATGATTCCTTGTTCCGTGGTCAGTGTAAACAAAGTGTGATCAGCTTCAGACTTGTTGAACCCTCTTCCATTGAGTGTTGTGCTGAGCTTGTGGTACCAGCTCTTGGGGATTGCTTTAACCCATAGATTGCTTTCCTTAGCCTGAGAACATTTCCTGGTTGTACAAGATCTTCCATACCAGGAGGTGGCCTCATATAGACTTCATCTTCTAGTTCACCTTGTAGGAAAGCATTCTTGACATCCATCTGCCATAGATCCCACTCTAGGTTCACTGCCAGTGAGAGAACCACTCTGATCGTGTGTAGCTTTGCCACTGGTGCAAAGGTATCCAAGTAATCTTCTCCATAGACTTGAGTGTAGCCTCTTGCTACAAGTCTTGTCTTCCTCCTTTCTGGCTTTCCATTTGCTTGATACTTGATGGTAAAGAGAAGTCTGCTTGTTACTGCCTTCTTGCCTTTGGGGAGTTTGGTCTCATACCATGTGCCATTTTTGATCATAGCCCCAACCTCATCTCCAACTGACTCACGCCACTCATCCAATGCCATAGCTTCTTCATAAGACCTTGGGATGTATTCTTCATCTAAGCTGATCATGAAAGCTTGATGTTCCACTGGATACTGAGCTAGAGAACACACTGCTTGAGTTGGATGAGCTACTGCTTGATTGTTGAAGTACACTCTTGTATTTGTCCAGTTTGAGGCTGGTCTTCTCTCCCTTGTGCTTCTCCTAAGCATTGGTTGAGCTACCTGTTCCTCTTCCACATTCTGGTTCTCTACTATGTGTTCCTCAACTTGTTGCTCCTCAGCTGGTGTATTTGCATTTCCATCCTGATCATGAACCTGATCACTGTGTGGTGATGCTTCTTGATTCCCCCCTTCAGGATTAGGATGGGAATCCTCACTTGCCGGAGTAACCTCTTCACTCACAGCTACTGGAGGTTGATTTCCAGCTCCAGTACTCCCATTGTCAGAACCACCAGCTCCATCACTTTGATTTTGACTCGGCTGAGGCATATGGATGCCAAGAGACTCCATAATTCTTCTCAAATTGTCTGCCCTATCAGTGGATGATTGAGAGAGGTCCTTGAGCTCATCCCAACTCTTCTCCTCATAAAACCCTCTTGATTCCACAAACTTGACATCTCTTGACACATGAACCCTCCTCATGTTGGGATCATAGCATTTGTAGCCTTTCTGAGTAGTAGAGTAGCCAATGAATACAGCCTTAGTGCTTCTGGCCTCTAGTTTGTTCCGCTGCATACCTGGCTGTAACACATAACACAAGCACCCAAATACACGCAAGTGATCAAGGGAGGGTTTCTTGTTGTTCAATACCTCATATGGAGTGAGGTCATCTAGTACTCTTTGTTGGGGTTCTATTGATAAGGTAACATGCTGTCATGACTGCATCACTCCAGAAACGTTTGGGCACGTTGGTATAGAACATCATACACCTTGCCACTTCCATCAAATGTCTATTCTTCTCTCAGCTACACCATTTTGTTGTGGTGTATAAGGCAACTTGTTTGATGGATGATGCCGTGTTTGGCAAGGTGATTTTTGAATGCATGACTTGTGTATTCTCCTCCATTATCTGACCTGAATACTTTGATCTTAACATTGAATTGGTTAGTTATATAGTTTTGAAAATTTATGAAAGCATCTAGCACCCTATCTTTGGTTTGAATCATGGTAAGCCAAGTGTATTTCGATTTTTGATCAATAAAGGTGACAAAATACTTATGATTCTCCCTAGATATGCATGGTGCAGTCCACACATCAGAATGAATAAGATCAAAGCAGTGTTCATAAATCGTGGAAGACTTAGGAAACACAGTCTTGCAATGTTTGCCAAGAATACAAGCTTCACAGCCATCATTTTTAAAAGAAACATTAGGCAATAAAAGGTTCAGAGCCCTAGAGTGTGGATGACCTAGTCTAGCATGCCATAATACATTATTGTTAACAGGAATTGAAATGAAAGCAGTAGATAAATCAGCTGCCGGCTTGATGTCTTCAAGAAGGTACAAGTCTCCCTTGCTCACACCATTGCCAAGCAACCTACTAGTCTCAATATCCTGAAACATAACCTCATTAGGACTAAATATCACTTTGCAATTTAAATCATTAGTGACCTTTTTCACAGATAACAGATTAGATGCAAAGGATGGCATATAAAAGGCACTAGTATCTTTTTCAAACAGTTTAAGAGTTCCAACACCTCTAATTGGTATCTTATCCCCATTTGCAATCATCACATTTCCTAGAGCAGGTTTAACATTACTAATCAACCTAGAATCACTAATCATGTGATGAGAAGCTCCTGAATCAATTACAAGAGGCTTAACACAACTAGTTTCATGAGTTGAAGTAATGCAAGCAATAGGCGATTGTAAGGATGCATTAAGAGAGATACCAAGTGTGTTACCAGAGTTGTCCTTGAGGACTTTGATGAGAGCCTGAAGGTCTGACCTCCTAATAGTCTCATCCTGAGCAGTCCCCATGGCTGAACTCCCACTGAATGTTAAGGCCTTTCCATCACCAGGAACCATTGCTTGCTTTGGTGTAGATGAACCTCCATCTCACCAGAGAAATGGGCTCTAGCATCAGCATATGGAGTCCTGAACTTCTGAGGCTTGAGATGTGGGTGGAGGATCCAGCATTTGTCCTTGCCGTGACCCTTCTTCTTGCAGTGATCACACACCCACACTTTCTCTCTTCTGGTTTGTAAGAGCCCTTGTTTGCCACGCCATCTCTTCTTCTTCTTTGGCTTGGTTGCAATGATAAGAGCTCCTTTTCCTCCAAAGAGCCCACAGAGCCCTTCTCCTTTTGAATCTGAGCACAAACATCATCAGAGATGGGAGACTCACTCCCCTCAGGATGTGTTTGATTAGGTCATTATACCCGGGGTTGAGAGTGAACAGCAAAGCAAAGACTTTGTCTTGTTCCCTTCTCTCATTCAACACATCAGGGTCCAAGGTTGCTGGTCTCAACATTTCCAGCTCTGCCCAAAGGGATCTGAACTTCCCAAAATGTTTATCAAACTCAGTATCCTCCTGACACAAGTTATTGATAGCCCTTTGACTTCATACACACGGTTGATGTTGGAGACATTACCAAACACCTTCTTGAGTGTGTCCCACAAGTCTTTGGAAGTCTCACAGTAGTCATAGGCTTCCAAGATTGTTGGTTCCAGGCTGTGTTGAAGGATGGACAGAACCAGGAGATCCTCTTGAACTCTCTTCTTGTTCCCAGCATCCGCATCAGCTCCACACCTCCTTACCATCCTCTCCTAGGATAGTCTTCTTTCTTGGTGTCTAAGCTTCTTCAACAACTCCCCAGAGACCTCTGCCTCCTAGAGCTGTCTTGGTTAGCCGATATATGGTGTAGTTACCTCATTGTATATATGTTTTCAATTGTTTCCAAGTCACTAATCGTGTCATCTAGTCCTTTTTGACCTTTTACAGGGTCTAGAGTTAACCAGAAGAAGAAAGAAAGAGAAGGTGCCTGATGAAAAGAAAGTCATTTTGGAGCATCCTGCGGAAGAACACTCAAGAGAACAGTCCCGAGACTGCCTCTCTCAACGGAACAAGCAGACCGGAGTGATCCGGAGATTGTTCAGACGAATTGGAAACTCCTATTTCAGGATTAAAGCCTTGTTGCCCTAATTCTTTTTTCTCTTCTGATTGCGCCTCCATATAAAACGCCATCTATCTATTTTCTATTTTTCTTACGCTATTTTCAGACAAGAAACCATTGGAAACTTTGAGATTATTGGATTTGCTTATTGTAAAGGGAGAAGGCTCCATCTCTCTCTCCATAGAGAAGATTATCCTAAACCCTCTCTTTGTTTCTGTTATATTTATGCAGTATTATTCATCTATGAACTCTGTGTTTTCTCTGTTCATGGCTGAGTAGTCGGCTTGCTTGTCTAGGGTTCTAGGGTGTTGATTTCGTGAGCTAAACATAGATAAGTGAATCACTCGATTGTCTTCATTCATAACCATTCTTACTGCTTGCATTAAACTGGCCGCTTAATGTTAGATCATAGGTTTAATCTGATCATCAAAAGTGTTTAGGTTGCTAGATCTGTTTTGAATGAGCATTGCATCCCTAATCAGCGAAAGTAGATATTAGGGTGTTCTGTGAACCTATCGGACTTGATCTCTATTGCTTGTTGTCGCTTCTCACCTCAACGACAGTTAGACGGTGAGATCGATCAGCATAGGGAGCAGTACCACGACAGTGGACTGTTCTACTTGAGTGATCCGAGTTCTAGACTGTTCTTATTAGCACTTGAATAATTGTTTGGCTCACAAGTTCTAGCACCCGATGAAGTAACCCTAGGCTGGCTTCTTTTTAAATTGAATTCTCATTTATATTATTTGACTTGTTCCTCACGTTACCAATCAATCAAAAACCCCATATTTGTTTTAGCTAAGTATTGATCCAATAGAAATAAAGTGTAAGAGTTGGTCTCTGTGGATTCGATCCTAAAGTGCTACATCGACATACCATTCGATTGTGGTAGTGTGCACATTAGGTTAATTGGTGTGCGTGAACACGAATATCAGTTAGCCGCGCCCAGTGTAAGTAGTTACCTCCTTTGAGAGTAACTGGAATAGTCACCATTCTTGAGTTTTCATGAGAGGAACCAGAGGAATCCATAAGAACAGCTCAAGAATAGTTGAACAAGGTGTTTTGAAAAAGAAAGAAAGAAAGAGAACTCTCAAGAACAGTTTGAACAAACTTTGCTATTTTTGGTAAAATCTGGAGATGAACTTGAAGAACACCTCAAGAACACCAAGAACTTTGCCAAAAATAGAACTAGAACAAGAACAAGATGTCTCACGGGTGAAAAGAAATAGAGAAATCAGAGAATGTGTTTGCGGAAGTATTAGGTCTCAAGAGCTTAATGCTCTGATACCATGATAGAATGTTAAGACTAGAAGTATGGAGAGATGATTGAGAGAGAATGGCGAGAGTGAGAGACAAAGAGAATGAAACACATAATTCTTGATATCAAATATGGTGAGCATACAAGGTTTATTTAAAGGGGAACAAAACCTAAGAAAGTAATAAACAAAGGAAACAATAAACAAGTCTGTCGATGATCAGTGAGGAGCAGAGTGAGCAGAGTGAAAGTGACTGGTCCTAACGGTTGGGAGGACCACTCTTTCCTTAACCAAACTCGTGACCTTTCTCCTCATCACCAACCACTTCACTTGGCGAGTTTCTTCTTCACTTCTTCTCATCACTTAAACCTTCTCATTAATCAACTACTTAACTTGTCCACCTTGTACTCCAAGCTAGGTTATAAACTTGGTTCACAAGCAATGATCATCCTTTGCTCTCTTACGCTTGATCTGATTCCTCTTTACTCTTGATGCTTCATCTCAACACAAGAGTGGCCCACGCCAACTACAATAGGCCATGTGAGGAGTTTCCATGGACTACCAAGCTTCTATAGAAGATTTGTCCGAGACTTCAGCACCATAGCTGCCCCATTAACTTCAGTAATCAAGAAAGATGTGGCTTTCAAATGGGGAAGTGAACAGGATGAGGCCTTTCAAAACCTCAAAGATAGTTTAACTAATGCTCCTGTTTTAGTTTTACCTGATTTTAACAAAACTTTTGAGATTGAATGTGATGCATCAGGAACAGGTATTGGAGCAGTGTTAACTCAAGGAGGAAAGCCAGTAGCATTCTTCAGTGAGAAGTTACATGGAGCTACACTCAACTACCCTACCTATGATAAAGAATTATATGCACTAGTGAGGTCATTGGAGACTTGGCAGCACTATCTACTCTCTAAGGAGTTTGTGATCCACACTGAACACGAGACACTCAAGTACTTGAGAGGACAAACTACCTTGAAGAAGAGGCACGCAAGGTGGCTAGAGTTTGTGGAATCTTTTCCTTATATCATCAATTACAAGAAAGGAAAGGAGAACATTGTAGCTGATGCTTTGTCAAGAAGGCATGCGCTTATATCTTTGATGGAAGCCAAGGTAATGGGTTTGAGCACATCAAAGAGCAGTACCAAGAAGATCCAGACTTTGGAGACATCTACAAGCAGTGCAAGCAAGCCGCATTTGGATCTTTCTATCAGCATGATGAGTTTCTATTTAAGGATAAGAGGTTGTGTATCCCACAAGGTTCCATGCGAGACTTGATCTTGAGAGAAGCACATGGTGGTGGGCTTATGGGACACTTTGGCGTGACAAAACCTTAAGTATAGTGGCAGAACACTTCTATTGGCCACACTTGAGAAGAGATGTTGAGAAGCTATGCGCAAGATGCATTGTTTGTCTCAAAGCTAAATCCAGGTTACATCCTCATGGTCTTTACATTCCTTTACCTATTCCTGACCTACCTTGGGTAGATATTTCCATGGATTTTGTTTTAGGTTTGCCAAAGATCAGGAACAAGGACTCCATCTTTGTTGTGGTGGACAGGTTTTCTAAGATGTCTCATTTTATTCCTTGCAATAAGACTAATGATGCTACTCAAACTGCTGATTTATTCTTTAAGGAAGTGGTTAAGCTTCATGGTATTCCTAGAACTATTGTTTCTGACAGGGACACAAAGTTCTTGAGCCACTTTTGGAGGACCATTTGGAGGAAGTTGGGAACCAAGCTCTTGTTCTCTACCACTTGCCATCCTCAAACTGATGGACAAACTGAGGTTGTTAACCGCACTCTATCCACTCTCTTGAGAGCCACGGTTGGTAAGAACTCGAGGAATTGGCTTGATTGTTTACCCTTCATTGAATTTGCTTATAATAGAGTTCCTCATTCAGCTACTAAACTCTCACCTTTTGAGATTGTGTATGGTTTTAAGCCAATGACTCCTTTAGATCTCTCTCCTATTCTACCACAAAAGGATCAAATGGTAAGTACTGATGGTGAGACTAAGGCTGAGCTTATGAAGAAAATCCACCAGAAGGTTAAGGAGAACCTAGAAAAGCAAAATGAGAAGAACAAGAAGCAAGGTGACAAGGGAAGAAAGGAGGTTTCATTTGAACCAGGAGATTGGGTTTGGTTACATATGAGGTCCGAGAGGTTTCCAAAGCAAAGGAAGTCCAAGCTTTCACCAAGAGGAGATGGCCCATTCAAAGTCTTGAAGAAGATCAATGACAATGCTTACCAATTGGAGCTGCCGGTTGAGTTTAATGTTTCTTCTACTTTCAATGTGTCAGATTTATCTTACTTTCATGCAGATGAAACTGTTCTGAGGTCAGAACCTTCTCAAGAGGGAGAGAATGATGAGGACATAGAACCAGATATCAACATCCCCACACTTAGACAAGCGCCAAGAACAAGATCAGGAACTAAAGGTGTTGTAGCAAGCTTCAACAAAGCCATAGAAGTCCTTCTAATCAAGAGCAACATCAGTAACAAGCTAGAAGACATCACAAGCCGCATGGATCAGTTCACTATAACCGGAGACAAAGCAAATGAAGAAGAAGCTTGTGTTATACAAGTTGGTCCAAGAGGAGATGATAACATATGGTCCATTCTTCCTTGCAAGGAAATGGTTTCCTTATTTACCATCTCCCCTAAGTGATACGGTGAGTATTGAGAAGAGGAGAGCCAAGTTCAAACGACAACACTTTGCAAGAATCAAAGACACGCTCCTCTCCAACGGCTACTTCTTTCAAGTCTTATCCGCGCCTAAGGTAAGTAAGGTAAGTCCATTCATAATATCATTTGTATCCTATGGTCTATCTTGCAGGGTCTTGTGACATTTTATTTCAATTCGTTGAGTCAGGCATTGTTTAGCCTATGCTTTCTTAAGTCCTAGATCGAGTCTTTGTATTGTTTTTGCTTCAAGACCCCTAGAAGGGCACAACTGCATCGGACACTATATAAGTCCCTTATAAGCAGTCATGTATCTTTGAACCTTTATGAAATATATGAGTCAGTTTGCCCCCTAGCAAATACTAAGTCTTTTGAGAGTTTGTGAGAAGCATTCTTGAGAGCAAATCGTGTTTTATCAAGTTCCTCACCATAGAACTTGTGGTTACACTTCGATCCATTCTTTGGTTGTGTGAATCAATCAAAACCTCACCCCATCAGTCCATCTCTTTGTCTTTGTTGAGTTGTTTATTCGAACAAGCAACTTAGATCCATATCCATATATATTCCATCTCCATCCCCTTGAAGTATCAAGTTGGTTATACGACCAAGTGTTGCTTTCCATCCACCATTGATCTTTCAAGACTCAATACATCCGGATCCATCAATCTACTCATCTCTATCATCAAGGCCTTCCATTTCAAATCATCTCATCACCAGCCGGTCCATTGAATCTATCATCTATCCAACCAGTTTGAGAAGGTTCCTTTTGGTGCCTATATCATTTTGGTATCAGAGCTTAAACGCTCCAAATCAGGTTGTTTCTTTTCCCCTTTAGATAGATCGTTTGGTTTTATTAAAGGAAAAAAAACCATAAAAATTTATTTTTGCTTAGTTCTTGTGTTTCACCATTGTTGTTCTTTGTGTTCTTAGTTCATAAATCGAAAAAGATAAGAGAAGAGTTTTTGCTTTGTTTGATTCGTATTTCACAAAAGAAAATCAAAAGAAAAAGTGTTAGTTCGATTGATTGTTTTGTGCTTTCCTATTATAGTTGTTGTGCATCAATCAAACTTTTCATCCAGCATCTAGTTTCCATTTTTAAGATTTCTTTGCTTTCTCATTGAAAAGTCTTCAAAAAAAAAATATAAAAAGTTTTC
>NW_026615653.1:0-44693 GCF_000801105.2 Raphanus sativus
TTTGGGTCTCACAAACGCACCTGCAGCTTTCATGCATTTGATGAATGAAGTGTTTCACGACTACCTCGACAAGTTCATGATCATTTTCATTGATGACATCCCTGGTGTACTTGAGAGTGAGGAGGAGCACAAAGAGCATCTCAGACTGGTTATGGAGAGGTTACGAAGTCAAAAGCTATTCGCTTAAGTTCAGCAAGTGCTCGTTTTGGAAGAGAGAGATTGGATTTCTGGGTCACTATAGTATCAGGAGAGGGCGTGGCTGCTGATCCAGAAAAGTTCCAAGCCATACGAGAATGGCCTCGACCTACCACTGTGACGGAAGTGGAGGAGTTTTCTTGGACTCGAGGGTTATTATCGGAAGTTTGTTAAGGACTTTTCCTCCATTGCAAAGCCCTTAACTAAACTGACCGGTAGAAGTTCCTTTCTCTATGGGTGGAAGAAACGGAGAAGGCATTCAAGAAGTTGAAGGAAGCTCTCATGACCGCACCTGTGTTAGCTTTGCCTGAGCAAGGTAAACTTTATACAGTGTATCACAGATGCTTCACGAGTTGGGTTAGGTTGTGTTCTGATGCAAGATAGGAGAGTCATTGCGTATGCTTCACGACAATAGCGAAGCATGAAGATAATACACTACACATGACCTTGAGTTGGCGGCAGTGGTATCGCTTTGCAAATTGGAGATCGTACTTGTATGGAGAAGAATTGGAGGTATACACAGACACCAAAGTCTTAATACCTCTTCACTCAGCCAGATCTCAACCTGCGCCCAACGTAGATTGATGGAGTTTGTGGCTGACTACGATTAAAGATTTGCTACCATCTTGGTAAAGCGAATGTTGTTGCGGATGCCTTAAGTCGAAGAAGTTGGATGCTGATATGGAAAAAGAAGTGGAGCTGTTAATCAAGAGCTGAAGCAAGTGAAGTTGGTTGCTTGGAAGGTCAGACAAGTGAACCATTGGGATTACAAGCAGTGAACCAGGCCAGCTTGGTTCAGAAGATTCGAGAGGAGCAACTTATAGATGAGAAGTTACAGAAGATTCTGAAGAGCTCAGAGGACAAGCCAGACCAAATAGTGCTGGATACTACTTGGCGGAGGATGAAACTTGCTTATTTAATGGAAGGATCACGGTTCCTAAGGGCAAGGGCAGTCACCAATTCCTTACTTAGTATCCATCCTGGAAGTTCGAAGATGTACCGAGACGTGAGGAGATATTAACATTGGCCGGGAATGAAGAGATCAGTAGCTCTATGGGTTGCTCAGTGTGCAACTTGTCAACAAGTGAATGTCAAGGCATCAAGTTCCAGGAGGATTGCTGTAGATTCTTCCGATACCTAAATTGAAATGGGATTTCTATTTCCATGGATTTCATCACGGGATTACCCACTGTTCCGGGTAGATCGAACAACTCAATCTGGGTGTTTGTGGATAGGTTGACCAAGATCACACACTTGTTAACTATGCAGGATACGGATAAAGTTGAAGTTTTGGCCGAGATGTACGTCGACAAAATTGTGAAGCTACATGGTGTACCTTCAGACATCGTCTCAGATCGTGACCCTAGGTTCACGAAAGAATTTTGGGAAGCACTCCAAGATCCTTGGGAACTAAACTGTTCAAGAGCACGCATTCCACCCTGAAACAGATGGCCAAACGGAGAGAACCATCTGGACCATCAAGGACATGCTTCGGATGTGTATTCTCGATTGGGCAGGAACTTGGGAGAAGCATTTACCGTTGGTCGAGTTCTCGTACAACACATCACCATGCGAGCATAGAGATGTCACCTTATGAAGCGTTGTATGGAAGGCATGCAAAACGCCATTGTGTTAGACGGAAGTGGGAGAAAAAAAATGTTTGGGTCACCAATCGTACAAGAGACTATGATTAAGCTGGAGACGATTCAGACCAACATGAAGAAGGCTCAGTACCATCAGAAGAAGTACGCAGATCAATCCAGAAGAGAGGTAACTTTTGAGATTGGAGACTGGGTCTACTTGAAGGTTACAGAACATAAAGGGAAGGACAGATTTGGAAAGGTCGGGAAACTTGCGGTCAGATTCATTGGTCCATACAAGAATCATCAGGAAGGTCGGTGAGGTAGCTTATCGATTGGATCTACCAGAGGATATGCATCTACATCCGGTGTTCCATGTTTCCATGCTTCGGAGACATATACAAGATCAAAGTACTGTTGAGCCTGAGAGAATTGAGGAGCTAAGGACGAATCGCACCTATCAAGAAGGACCAATCCGAGTGGGAGAAAGACGTATACAGAAGCTGAAGAGTCGTGAGATTCCTCAAGTACAAGTATTCTGGGGAAGACAAAACATATTCATCTCACTTGGGAGGATGAAGCAAGATTTAAGGCTAATCACCCGGAGTTTTTCCGAGAGGATGTTGTGATGGAGGAAGGAGGCCCCTCAGATCCTTAGAATTCAAGGACAAATTCTATTAAGGTGGGGAGAATGTAGAAACCATAAAAAAAGTTGTTGAAGTAAAGTTTTGGGATGCAATGTATGATGAGAAATGTTAAGCTTTTATCAAATAAAATTTGGCATTATTCACAGAATTTGGAAGATTGATCGAGCATCTGTTTTGAGGTCGAGCCGCGGCGAGAAGGATCGATCAGGAAGTTTTGAAGTACAAGTGGGCGAAGAGTTGATCGTGGAGAACTAAGTCGAGTAATCTTCTCGACCATACTAAGACAATATTTAGATTGATCAGACGGATGTTTTGGGAGCATAACATTTGGAAGAACGACGTTTTAGAAGCACGACGCTTTTAAGGCCGACGTTTCTTAACCACGAACCCTAATTTCGGTATTATCAAATTTTTCGACTAAGACGGAGGCTCGGGAAATATTTTTCGTCAATGTCAGGATTCTTATGGAGATCACTAAAAATATTCAGCGCATCAGAACGGGCGTAGAAAATTATACGGGATTGATCGCGGTCGAAAATTCACCGAAAGGGTCGAAATCAGTCGATTGGACCGAGAAGCTAGAGGTGGCTTGATCTATGAGTCAAGTACGTGGTGTCAACTGCCTGGAATGGTATGTGGCAAGGGAAGCAGGAGGTGTTGGACTTCAGATGATCACCACATGCGGAGTGACACCCAGAAGCACAAGGTGCCGCTCAACCTGCGATCGAAGCATGCTGATCGACATGTATGCGCTGTGGTGTCGAATTGGATAAAGTATGGACGAGGATCAGACATGTGGAAGGTCTGGCGTCACCTTGCATGACACCCTGGTCTTGCAGCCAGACATGTGGAGCACGAGGTGTCGCCGCGCATGCGTCCGGAGCCATGCGAAGCGACACACGGGCTGCCACACGGCTGCTTGTTTCTGATTGGTTGGTGCATACTATAAATACCCCACGACCCCTGCTCATTTCAAACCATTCAGACCAGTTCAAATCATCGAAAAACGTGAGAGAGAAAGCTAGAAAGAGAAAGTTCGAGTTTCGATCATTTTCGAGTCTTTTTCGGTAGTTTTTGAGAGTTATCGAGAATAGTTACTCTGCCCGATTTGAGTGAGCATCTATAGAAGCTCTGCTTGATTGAAGATCAGTCCAGACGTGGGTCTACTTGTGAAGGTCAGGAAGAAAGGGTTCGGATCGCAGAAGACGGGTTTGGAGTCAAGGGCACGGTCAACCGAAAAACAGTCAGTTATAATCAACAGTTTGCTGAGTTTTATTCATGCAGGTTCCCGTTACTTGGAAGTTGGATCATGGCAGGAGGCCGGGTCTAACTGAGTAACGGTTTGATTAGTTTATAGTTGATATTAATTGGTTGATAGCATGCTTAGTTATTGCTTCAGAATCGTAGTAGCATGCTAATGGTTAAGTTGATTGGTTAGTTAGCCAATGCTGAATGCTTAGATGATATCGCTAGGTTGTGGATAGTTATATATTCTGGAATTATTCTTTATGCTAGGTTCTGGAATATGTTTAATTGTGGTTGTTGTGATTATTGCTTGGAACCTCGGTTATATTACCGGGTTTGGTATTGTTTATATATTGGCCGACAGCATTGTGTAACCCACATTGCTAGGCATATTAGGGGTGAGTTAGTGTTCCTTCAGACCTCGTACCCGGCGGGTTTAAGGAAACCCCTTATTCGCTGGATCGGGAAGACTCAGAGAGACGGGGTCATGGCCTAGGGCTGAATTATTACACGACGGTGTAATGTGGCAGTGACCCGAAGGACAGTGGGCTGTCGCCGGTGATCCGAATGACTGTGGGCCGCCGTCGGTTGAAAGTTCCTTCTTCTGGCCCTTGTGGTAGGAAGATAAGATATTGCCGATAGTGAAGGAGGAACCTAACGTCACCAGGGCCCGAGTTAGATATATATTATATAGTGTAAAGGGATTGGTAAACCCTGGTTATGTTTTATCGACTATCTTATAGTATCGATAATTACTCGTATTATTTTCTGCTGAAGATTTTTGATTTGCTTATATGATTATTATTATTATTATTATCATTGGATTGTGCTATTAGGTTAACCTTTCGCTTTAGATTGTTTGGGGTGGGATAGCGAGGGGTTGTATTTGTTAGTTTGGGATTGTAACTCACTGAGTAATGCTAGATTACTCACCCTCACTCGTTATTGTTTTCAGGTGACTAGTAGTGCGTGTAGAGGAAGCGGGAAGTTAGGCCGGCTAGTGTAGATTTGCATCTCTTTTTGCTTAAGACGTTTTCAGACTATAAGTATGTATCTTTTCTCTTGGCATGCCACCACATGTACAATATTTTGTGTGTTGCGAACCGAGTATGATATAAAATAAATAAATCGAAGTTTTGTGCAAATGGCTTGTTGTATCTGATATTAGCTTGTCCAAGCAAACACGACGTCAGACTCGGGTACTGGTTGAAAAGCCTTAGGTCTTAATCTGACGGCACGTGTTAGTGGGCGAACTGGCCTAATCACAAATTGCACTCTTTGTGATCAAGGCTGAATCGTTCCTAACCCGTCATATAGCGCTTCTGATCCTTGGTAGAAAGTTGGTCCGTCGGTCATGTTCTTGTTTGATTGTTTGCCGGTGGTTCGACCTATACCTAAAACGGTTCGGGGGTGTTACAGTCGTAGTGGATATCTGGATCTATCATAGTCAAGCACATCATGTTGGTGCTCAAGTCACATATAACTCCTACTGTAGCCAGAAATGCTCTTCCAAGTAGAAGGGAAGAGTTCCAATTTAACTTGATATCCAGGACATGAAAATCCACAGGGACAATGGCATTACCAATCTGCACTTCCAGGTCTCTGATCACGCCTCCTTAATTTTTCTGAGTGTAGTCCACAAATGTGAAGATCTCTGGTGAAAGTTCTACTTTCAGACCCAGATGGTCTGCCATAACATTTGGTAAAATGCTGACTGAAGAACCAGTGACATAGAGTGCATGAGGAATGGCCTCGACCTACCACTGTGACGGAAGTGAGGAGTTTTCTCGGACTCGCGGGTTATTATCGGAAGTTTGTTAAGGACTTTTCCTCCATTGCAAAGCCCTTAACTAAACTGACCGGTAAAGAAGTTCCTTTCTCTATGGGTGGAAGAAACGGAGAAGGCATTCAAGAAGTTGAAGGAAGCTCTCATGACCCCACCTGTGTTAGCTTTGTCTGAGCAAGGTAAACCTTATACAGTGTACACAGATGCTTCACGAGTTGGGTTAGGTTGTGTTCTGATGCAAGATAGGAGAGTCATTGCGTATGCTTCACGACAACTGCGGAAGCATGAAGATAACTACACTACACATGACCTGGAGTTGGCGGCGGTGGTATTCGCTTTGCGAATTTGGAGATCGTACTTGTATGGAGAAGAATTGGAGGTATACACAGACCACCAAAGTCTTAAATACCTCTTCACTCAGCCAGATCTCAACCTGCGCCAACGTAGATTGATGGAGTTTGTGGCTGACTACGACTTAAAGATTTGCTACCATCTTGGTAAAGCGAATGTTGTTGCGGATGCCTTAAGTCGAAGAAAGTTGGATGCTGATATGGAAAAAAAAGTGGAGCTGTTGAATCAAGAGCTGAAGCAAGTGAAGTTGGTTGCTTTGGAAGGTCAGACAAGTGAACCATTGGGATTACAAGCAGTGAACCAGGCCAGCTTGGTTCAGAAGATTCGAGAGGAGCAACTTATAGATGAGAAGTTACAGAAGATTTCTGAAGAGCTCAGAGGACAAGCCAGACCAAATAGTGCTGGATACTACTTGGCGGAGGATGAAACCTTGCTTATTAATGGAAGGATCACGGTTCCTAAGGGGCAAGGGCAGAGAGATGAGATACTAAGGATGGCACACCATTCCTTACTTAGTATCCATCTTGGAAGTTCGAAGATGTACCGAGACGTGAGGAGATGTTAACATTAGCCGGGCATGAAGAGATCAGTAGCTCTATGGGTTGCTCAGTGTGCAACTTGTCAACAAGTGAATGTCAAGCATCAAGTTCCAGGAGGATTGCTGCAGATTCTTCCGATACCTAAATTGAAATGGAATTCTATTTCCATGGATTTCATCACGGGATTACCCACTGCTCCGGGTAGATCGAACAACTCAATTTGGGTGTTTGTGGATAGGTTGACCAAGATCACACACTTGTTATGCAGGATACGGATAAAGTTGAAGTTTTGGCCGAGATGTACGTCGACAAAATTGTGAAGCTACATGGTGTACCTTCAGATATCATCTCAGATCGTGACCCTAGGTTCACGAAAGAATTTTGGGAAGCACTCCAAGATTCCTTGGGAACTAAACTGTTCAAGAGCACGACATTCCACCCTGAAACAGATGGCCAAACGGAGAGAACCATCTGGACCATCGAGGACATGCTTCGGATGTGTATTCTCGATTGGGCAGGAACTTGGGAGAAGCATTTACCGTTGGTCGAGTTCTCGTACAACAACAGTCACCATGCGAGCATAGGGATGTCACCTTATGAAGCGTTGTATGGAAGGCCATGCAAAACGCCATTGTGTTAGACAGAAGTGGGAGAAAGAATAATGTTTGGGTCACCAATCGTACAAGAGACTATGATTAAGCTGGAGACGATTCAGACCAACATGAAGAAGGCTCAGTACCGTCAGAAGAAGTATGCAGATCAATCCAGAAGAGAGGTAACTTTTGAGATTGGAGACTGGGTCTACTTGAAGGTTACAGAACAGAAAGGGAAGGACAGATTTGGAAAGGTCGGGAAACTTGCGGTCAGATTCATTGGTCCATACAAGATCATCAGGAAGGTCGGTGAGGTAGCTTATCGATTGGATCTACCAGAGGATATGCATCTACATCCGGTGTTCCATGTTTCCATGCTTCAGAGACATATACAAGATCAAAATACTGTTGAGCCTGAGAGAATTGAGGAGCTAAGGACGAATCGCACCTATCAAGAAGGACCAATCCGAGTTGGAGAAAGACGTATATGGAAGCGGAAGAATCGTGAGATTCCTCAAGTACAAGTATTCTGGGGAAGACAAAACAAGATTCATCTCACTTGGGAGGATGAAGCAAGATTTAAGGCTAATCACCCGGAGTTTTTCCGAGAGGATGTTGTGATGGAGGAAGGAGGCCCCTCAGATCCTTAGAATTCAAGGACAAATTCTATTAAGGTGGGGAGAATGTAGAAACCCGTAAAAAAGTTGTTGAAGTAAAGTTTTTGGGATTCAATGTATGATGAGAAATGTTAAGCTTTTATTAAATAAAACTTGGCATTATTCACAGAATTTGGAAGATTGATCGAGCATCTGTTTTGAGGTCAAGCCGCGGGCGAGAAGGATCGATCAGGAAGTTTTGAAGTACAAGTGGGCGAAGAGTTGATCGTGGGAGAACTATGAGTCGAGTAATCTACTCGACCATACTAAGACAATATTTTAGATTGATCAGACGGATGTTGGGAGCATAACATTTTTGGAAGCACGACGTTTTAGAAGCACGACGCTTTTGAAGCCGACGTTTCTTAATCACGAACCCTAATTTCGGTATTATCAAATTTTTCGACTAAGACGGAGGCTCGGGAAATATTTTTCGTCAATGTCAGGATTCTTATGGAGATCACTAAAAATATTCAGCGCATCAGAACGGGTGTAGAAAATTATACGGGATTGATCGCGGTCGAAAATTCACCGAAAGGGTCGAAATCAGTCTATTGGACCGAGAAGCTAGAGGTGGCTTGATCTATGAGTCAAGGACGTGGTGTCAACTGCCTGGAATGGTATGTGGCAAGGGAAGCAGGAGGTGTTGGACTTCAGATGATCACCACATGCGGATTGACACCCACAAGCACAAGGTGCCGCTCAACCTGCGATCGAAGCATGCTGATCGACATGTATGCGCTGTGGTGTCGAATTGGATAAAGTCTGGACGAGGATCAGACATGTGGAAGGTCTGGCTTCACCTTGCATGACACCCTGGTCTTGCAGCCAGACATGTGGAGCACGAGGTGTCGCCGCGCATGCGTCCAGAGCCATGCGAAGCAACACACGGGCTGCCACACGGCTTGTTTCTGATTGGTTGGTGCATACTATAAATACCCCACGACCCCTGCTCATTTCAAACCATTCAGACCAGTTCAAATCATCGAAAAACGTGAGAGAGAAAGCTAGAATGAGAAAGTTCGAGTTTCGATCATTTTCGAGTCTTTTTCAGCAGTTTTTGAGAGTTATCGAGAATAGTTACTCTGCCCGATTTGAGTCAGCATCTATAGAAGCTCTGCTTGATTGAAGATCAGTCCAGACGTGGGTCTACTTGTGAAGGTCAGGAAGAAAGGGTTCGGATCGCAGAAGACGGGTTTGGGGTCAAGGGCACGGTCAACCGAAAAACAGTGAGTTATAATCAACTGTTTGCTGAGTTTTTTTCATGCAGGTTCCCGTTACTTGGAAGTTGGATCATGGAAGGAGGCCGGGTCTAACTGAGTAACGGTTTGATTAGTTTATAGTTGATATTAATTGGTTGATAGCATGCTTAGTTATTGCTTCAGAATCGTAGTAGCATGCTAATGGTTAGGTTGATTGGTTAGTTAGCCAATGCTGAATGCTTAGATGATATCGCTAGGTTGTGGATAGTTATATATTCTGGAATTAGTCTTTATGCTAGGTTCTGGAATATGTTTAATTGTGGTTGTTGTGATTATTGCTTGGAACCTCGGTTATATTACCGGGTTTGGTATTGTTTATATATTGGCCGACAGCATTGTGTAACCCACATTGCTAGGCATATTAGGGGTGAGTTAGTGTTCCTTCAGACCTCGTACCCGGCGGGTTTAAGGAAACCCCTTATTCGCTGGATCGGGAAGACTCAGAGAGACGGGGTCATGGCCTAGGGCTGAATTATTACACGACGGTGTAATGTGGCAGTGACCCGAAGGACAGTGGGCTGTCGCGCGGTGATCCGAATGACTGTGGGCCGCCGTCGGTTGAAAGTTCCTTCTTCTGGCCCTTGTGGTAGGAAGATAAGATATTGCCGATAGTGAAGGAGGAACCTAACGTCACCAGGGCCCGAGTTAGATATATATTATATAGTGTAAAGGGATTGGTAAACCCTTGTTATGTTTTATCGACTATCTTATAGTATCGATAATTTACTCGTATTATTTTCTGCTGCAGATTTCTGATTTGCTTATATGATTATTATTATTATTATTATTATTATCATTGGATTGTGCTATTAGGTTAACCTTTCGCTTTAGATTGTTTGGGGTGGGATAGCGAGGGGTTGTATTTGTTAGTTTGGGATTGTAACTCACTGAGTAATGCTAGATTACTCACCCCTCACTCGTTATTGTTTTCAGGTGACCAGTAGTGCGTGTAGAGGAAGCGGGAAGTTAGGCCGGCTAGTGTAGATTTGCATCTCTTTTTGCTTAAGACGTTTTCAGACTATAAGTATGTATCTTTTCTCTTGGCATGCCACCACATGTATAATATTTTGTGTGCTGCGAACCGAGTATGATATAAAATAAATAAATCAAAGTTTTGTGCAAATGGCTTGTTGTATCTGATATTAGCTTGTCCAAGCAAACACGACGTCAGACTCGTGTACTGGTTGAAAAGCCTTAGGTCTTAATCTGACGGGACGTGTTAGTGGGCGAACTGGCCTAATCACAAATTGCACTCTTTGTGATCAAGGCTGAATCGTTCCTAACATGTCATGTAGCGCTTCTGATCCTTGGTAGAAAGTTGGTCCGTCGGTCATGTTCTTGTTTGATTGTTTGCCGGTGGTTCGACCTATACCTAAAACGGTTCGGGGGTGTTATAGTCGTAGTGGATATCTAGATCTATCATAGTCAAGCACATCATGTTGGTGCTCAAGTCACATACAGCTCCTACTGTAGCCAGAAATGCTCTTCCAAGTAGAAGGGAAGAGTTCCAATTTAACTTGATATCCAGGACATGAAAATCCACAGGGACAATGGCATTACCAATCTGCACTTCCAGGTCTCTGATCAAGCCTCCTTAATTTTTCTGAGTGTAGTCCACAAATGTGAAGATCTCTGGTGAAAGCTCTACTTTCAGACCCAGATGGTCTGCCATAACATTTGGTAAAATACTGACTGAAGAACCCGTGTCATAGAGTGCATGAGGAAACTCAATGTCCTATACAATACAGGGTATTGCAAACTTTCCAGGAGCACTCTTCTTCTTCAATGTGATCATCCGCCTCATGTCCTCTCGGGCTGTGTCAAACATTATCCTAATGTTATTTTCATTCTCCCTTGTCTCTCTGAAGAACATCCACAATCTGCTTGTGAAGTAAACCTCCTCAAATGGTTTTCCAATGGGATTCTGATAACTCTCTTAGTGAAACCATCTATCTCCTTCTCTTTAGCTTCCCTCTTAAGGTTCTGAGGAGTTTTCTCCTTCCCATCCCTTAACCTTCTTCCTTCAGTTGATGTCCACTGTAAGCTTCTGTTGTGCTTCAAGAACTCTGTCTATCATGGCGTCCATCTTACTCTCCTGGGTGGGTGGTGGTGTGTTTTGGTAAGATGAACTCCCATAGTTCCTGGTGTTGTTGAAAGGTTTCTGATACTGTGAACTCTGGTTGTAGTTACTCTTCTGACCACTGCCAAAAAGTTCATGTTGCCATTCTGGTTTCCAAACCCTGAAATCCAGTACCTCCGATGTAGTTCACATCTTCTTCTGTATCAGCATCTCTAGCCTCTCCTTCCTCAGATGAGCAGAATTGCTTCCTCCGAAGCTCATGTCCAACTTCTAACTTAGCTCTGACTTCACTCATAAGTTCCTCCCCAATGGCTGCAACATACTTTTTCTTATCAGAGTCAGTGTTCTTGGTGCTGCTGTTGTTAGCTAGGTTCTCAATAATCCTCACAGCCTCTATTAGATTCCTAGTGTTGAAGTTCCCCTCACTAGCTGTATCAAGATCTATCTGATACCTCAAGGCGATACCTCTGTAGAAAGTTCTTAGAGGCTGCACTTCATTGATTCCATGGTTTGGACAGTCTCGCTGGAAAAACTTAAATCTGATCCACGCATCCTTAAAAGTCTCACCAGGCTTTTGCGCGAAAGTGGCGATTTTGCTCCTTAACTCTTCAGCACGTTCCTCATCAAATAAATTACGAAGGAAGGCGTTTTTGATGTCGGCCCAGGATGTCAGTAATCCTGTAGGTAACTGCTTAAGCCAGTGTGAAGCTTCTCAATTTTGTGAGTATTTGAAGACCTTGCAAAGTAGGTAGTCCTCAGGGACTCCATCCATGCGAATAGCAGCTATAAGATCCTCGAACCTCTCCAGATGGTCTATAGGATGCTCGTATGGTAACCCAACATAGGGTATCTGTGACACGAGAGAGTAGTACTGAGGCTTGAGCTCGAAGTTCGGCTTCTGAATATCTGGAAGTCGAATAGCTGATTTGTTGTTGTAGTACGCATCAGGACGATTGTAGTCCGCCAAAGATCTTGTTTGAGCTTCTTCTGTAGCCTCAGCTTCTGGCTCAGGGATTATGTTTCCCTTTGCATCTAGCTTCTGACCTGTTGCATTAGGAAGATGACCATCCTGGTCATACAGGTTTCCATTCTCGCCCTGCGTGAGAATAACAATTGCAACCATGCTTCGCGGGTTAGTGTCGATCGATGTACGGTGGGTAGTGTCGAACGATGTAGAGCAGCAAAGTGTATCGGTCGACCTTGGTGTCTGAGAATCGGTCGACGGTTGAATGTGAGTATCAGTCGACGGTTGAACGTGAATATCAGTTAACGGTGGTGCGGTTATGTCGATCGATACGGAGCGTAGGTCTTTACGGATTGAACGTTCTAAGTGTGAAGGATCTTCTAAGAACAGTAGTTGATTTTCCTTATTGCTTCTAGTACTGTTGGGCATGTACCTGAAAAGACAAGAGAAATTTTAATAAGAAAGGGGTAAAAGCAAAAGAAAAACCTAAAATTGATAAAATTAAATCTAATGGCGATCAAAGCTCCCCGGCAAAGACGCCTAATTTGATATCACTCAAATTACCCTAAAGAGTGCTTTTACTCTGTCAAATAAGAGGTTCAGCTGTAGTACTAAGGGATCAAATCACGAGGAGCTAGGGAACCAATTAAATCTAATTAACTAATCAATCCTATGTGAAGTTGGTTTTTATGGTGGAAATGTAAAATGACAATCCTAAATGAGCAAGGTAATTGCTCTTCTAACAATATGATGGGTCGTTTATAAGATAAGGAAGAGTGCTAGACATAGGTATTTTATTCAGGTATTGGAGATTATAATGTATATAAATGCCTAACAATTTGTTTGCAAGATATTAAAGAACTCAACCGCTTAACAATCAGTGATGTCTCACTGGTTAAATAACTAGATCTCTGGCCTCAACTGTCATATGTTGACCAGAAAAAGAGTCGATCGATATCCTCTAGAGATATCGAGCGATACACCTTTCGCAGCGCAGATCGATTGTCCAGTAGGGATATCGATCGACGGCTTCTAGAAATGCCTAACCGCGAGCCGGTAATGAACACTAGGTCTCAAGTAGGGCTCTCGCTCTTCTCAACAGGAGACAAACTATTTCAAACAGATAATTCAAGATATAAGGATCCTAGTGATCTATGTTCTAGTTAGCTAATCCAGAAAAAGCATAGGGTACAATCTATTTGATGAATATCACAACTTAGCAAGTATAGTTTGGGGCTAATCCCACTAACTTATTTAAACCCTAGATCTAACAATTGTATTATATAGAGAACAGAAAACGAATGGAGTTCAATGACAAATCTCTCAATCTCTCTCATAACTTAGAACAAAGGTAAAACTCTAGCTTTCTCTCTCACACTTTATGCTTGCTTGCTTTCGCTTTTCTTGCTTTCGCTTTGCTTGCTTGCCGTCAAAAACACTTAGACAGAGTACTTAAGCATTTCTATTAGGTTAAAAACTCGTTAGGGGTAGTCTCGTAATTGGGTGAAGCCTTGGTGAAGTAGTCGGCTAAACCATTTCGCCCGCTATCAATCGACAACGCTTGATGAGTATCAATCGATTATAATCGTCAAGCACGCGATCTTCCTAGCTACATCGATCGACAACTCTATATGAGTATTGATCGATTCTTTTTTGAATGTTGACTTCCGACTTGGTTGTGAATGGTCAACTCGGGTGTATTATCTTTTGTGCTCCAAAATTCTCCAAAAACATCACTTTATCACAAAACACTCCTGAACCTGAAAACATACCTAATAGTCTAGAAAACATATTAGTTACATAATAAAAATATCAATATACCATGGTAAAAAGAGGGTAAAATTCATGGTATATCAGTATGATAACTTGAATGGTGATGAGTGGGTCTTGAAGTATCAAGCTTCCTTCAAAGACTTTCTGATTAAGCCTCCATAGGTCCATCAGAAAGGTCTAAAGCATCTTCTTCAGCTGGCTGGTCCTTGTTCTTCTTGACATGATCTGGAATCATATCACCTTGAAGGACCCTAAGAACTTACAATGGACCGACAAGTGCGAGCAAGCTCTATCTGACCTTAAGGACTATCTCACTACTCCACCTCTCCTCGCAAAGCCCTTGGAGGGAGAGGTCTTATTGCTCTATCTAGCCGTGTCAGAGCATGCAGTCAATGCGGTCCTTGTAAGGGAAGAAGGAAGGAAGCAACATCCTATCAACTACGTAAGCAAATCGCTGCTAGACGCGGAGACCCTCTATAGTCATCTTGAGAAGTTAGCCCTCGCCCTAGTCAACACGGCCCGTAAGTTACGCCCCTACTTCCAGGCTCATCAAATAACGATGGTCACCTCTTTCCCTATTAAGCCATTCTCCATAAGCGAGAAGTGTCTGGACGACTCGCGAGATGGGCCATAGATCTAGGAGAATACGATGTTATCTTCCAGCAAGCCACGACCATTAAGTCACAAGTCCTAGCTGACTTCGTAGCCGAGTTCTCTCCCATTATGCTTCCAGCCTTAAAACAAGAAACCAAACACCACGATAATGAAGGGGAAAAAGGTGAATGGACCTTATAAGTCGACGGGTCCAGTAATGTAAGGGGCGCAGGTGTAGGCCTAGTCCTAACTTCTCCTACAGGAGAATCAGCCTCAAGGGACGTGCGATGCAACTTCAAAGCAACGAACAACGAGGCCGAGTATGAAGCGTTAATTGTTTGGGAAAAATATCCATGCATAGGTTTTCTCCAGCTTCTGGATATGCCCTTGAAGGCCGGGTCTCCTGCTCAAGAAGGACGCAAGGCCTGACCCCCTTGATAGGCCCGAAGGCCGTGATCGGGCCGACCCCTTGAAAGTCGGCATCTACAAGTATAAAAGGGGAACCCAAACCCTAGAATAAGGGTTCGACTTTTCTAGACTAGGAGATTAGAGTTTAAGCGGCTAGAACTTAGGTTCTCGCACCAAACACGTTGTATCCCTATTGAATACTCAATAACATCTTCTAGTTCACGATTTCATACTCTTGTCTTAATCTCTCCTAGTGTTCCGTAGTTCTTAAACGACCCTACACAAAAATACTATAAAAGTTTAGCGCTAGAAGGAGGGGAGTAATCGAACTACTTGACGATGGCAGTAGGAGAAGAAGACACTTCTCAAACTACGATGACTCCGAGGGAAGCCGAGCTCCTCAGCCGACTCGAAGACCTTCAAAATCAAGTCACCAATCTCCACAAAGCTCAAGAGACAACGTCTAGAGATCGTGGACTTCTTCAAGAAGTTCAGAACCTAAAAGAGCGGCTCGGGGAACATTCCAAACAACTGCAACAAAGATCCGAGAAGCTAGATGCGACGGAGGCCGAGAACCTTGTTCTCTGAGAGGAGAACCAAGCTCAAAACAAAACCGGTCTCAAGCGTAAGAGATTCCGAGCTAGGGTTCGTCCCATGGCACTCAACACTCCTCACGACGATGGCGAAGCACCTGACCGACCTGATGCCGCGACTCAAGAACCCGATAGTCGCGAGACCGCTCGAGGGATGCCCCGGGTGAAAGTGGATAGGGATTCAGACACTGAATACGAAGAATATTCACCCGACGATCCCCTGATCTCATACCCAACGCTAGCCGCCTATCTAGACAAGGCGATCTCCGAAAGATTCGGTACCATCCAGTCCATGGTAGAGAGAATCCCAGGAGTAGCCCTGTCTTTCCGAAGAAGCCATCATGGGTCTTACTCCGAAACGCCCTTCGTTGGAGATGCCGCGCAAGTTCTTCTTCCCAAGCGTGAAGTCATATGAAGGCACAAGAGACCCTGACAACCACGTTGCTCATTCAAACAACACATGCTAGCCGTAGCAATCCTTAGAGGAGTAAGGAAACTACCATGTGTAAAGGATTCGGGTCTACTCTGACCGGTCCTGCTCTCCAAAGGTACATCAATCTCTCAATCAAGTCCATCAAGTCCTTTGCGGACCTTAGCGATCAATTCGTGGAGCAATTCGCCAGCAACCGCAACTTAGAGAAGACCTCAGACGATCTTTATGAGGTCCTTCAACACAGGAGCGAGCCCTTGCGTTCATACATAGCACCTTTCTACCAGGAAAAGGTGGCTATTCCCGAATGTAACGCTGACACGGCCATCTCGGCCTTCAAGAGAGGCCTACTCATGGAAGGAGAACTCTACAAAGACCTAACAAAGTATAAGGGAAGGTCAATGGAAGACGTACTATCTCGAGCTTGGGCCCAAGTGAGATGAGCAGAAGATGTCGCCAGCAGAACCAAGCCCTACCCGAAGCACGACCAGAAACCCTCAAAGCTAACGAGGAGTGATCGTGACGAGGCCATCCACCCTAGGCCTGCGAAGGATACCAGTAATCCAAGCAGGGGCAGGTATCTGAACCGTCGTCTACCTAGGTCTGAAGGGATGATGGTATCCACATGGCCTGATATCTCTCACCTTGCGATAATGACGACGGAGCTGATCAGTGTCTTACGGAAAATGGGTCCACAAGTCAAATGGCCCTTAAAGATGAAGGCCTCGGATGCGAACCGCAATCCCAAACGATGGTGCAATTTCCATAACGATCATGGCCACATCACGGAGGAATGCATAGCCCTGAAGCAGGAAGTTGCTGAGCTCCTCAAGAAGGGCCACCTACGAGAGTTCCTCTTAGACATGGCCAAGAATCTCCTCAACAAAGAAGGCCCTGGCCTCCCTTCTGAAACGGCACCTGCACGGCCACCACATCAGGACGGAGTAATCCACGTCATCTCAGGAGGATCAGAGGTCAGTGGAATCAGCAAGGCTGCTGCCAAGTGAAGCACTCGGAATGCTAGGAGCAACCTAGAAGCCGAAGGCCCTAAGCGTATACTCCTTGGAACCGACGAAATCAGTTTCATCGCGAAGGAGCAGGAGAAGGTCCTAGCTCCTCATCATGACGCCCTTGTCATTTCACATACCTTAGCAAATTGCTTGGATAAGCGAATACTGGTAGACAATGGGAGCTCCAGAAACATCATCTTCCACTCAGCTTACGCCAACTTAGGGCTGGAGCTTGAGGCCCTGTGGGAACCGAAATTCGCACTGTCGATTTTAGTCAAGTTTAAACGTAGGAAAACTAAGTTGACCTAGTTTTCCCCGAGGACCCCGGCTATCTGCTGGGCCACGCACGACGAAGTTAATACGAGTTTATTTTGGGAATAAATGCGTAAAATAAAGAGAGCAAAAGAAAGAATCTTATTTCCGAATTCGCGGAGAGCGTTTGAACAACAGGTCGAGATCTCGGCCGCAAGAGCTGTCGATCGTCACTAGTCTCAAAACCTAGATCTACCCTAGTTGAGTCGCAGCTCGCTAAAAAGGAAATAAAAGCCTAAGTTCTAAGTTGCTCTAGAGTTGTTTATTTCTTCTGATTTCGGATCTCCCTTCCTCTGCTCCTAGCCTTGCTTATATACTCCCATATGACGGTCTTTTCTTGATGGGCTGAATCTGCCGCGAGCTGGGCTTTTTCCATTTTCGTCGGCCTTCGTGTTTATCGGGAAAGTTGACATTTATCCTTTCGGAAATTTGACATTTATCCTTTCGGAAGTTTAACATTTATCTTGTTATGTGAAGATAATTGTAAACCGTCGTATCTATCTTTTAGAAAATCGTAAATGGGTCGTCCCATCGGGTTTGGTCCCTTTCGGGCCGTCTTCCGGACTTCCGTTGTTTTCTATGATTTCTTTGAAAGAATGCTCCTACTTGGATGTCGAGTCTTTCGGAAGATCTTCGATCCATTGCTGAGGCGAATGGTGTTTTAAGATAACCATCACCGTTTTATACGAAGTCTTTCTGTCCGTTGACGTCTTACGGGTACTCCGAAATCTTGGAGCAGGAAAAGGAGTTTTGTTTGCGGGATCTCGGAAAGTCGCAAAACACGGATTTCTGGCGACCTGGGGGCCTAGAACTTACGCACGAAGACTAGCTGCCCGACGACACGAGCCAGCACGGGGCTAGCCGCCCGGCGACCACGGCCGGCACGGGTGCTAGCCGCCGGCGGCTACGGCCAGCACAGGGGCTAGCCGCCCGGCGGCCACGGCCAGCACGGGCGCTAGCCGCCGGCGGCCACGGCCAGCACGAGGGGCTAGCCGCCGGCGGCCACGGCCAGCACGAGGGGCTAGCCGCCCGGCGGCCACGGCCAGTACGGGGGCTAGCCGCCCGGCGGCCACGGCCAGCACGGGCGCTAGCCGGCGGCGGCTACGGCCAGCACGGGGGCTAGCCGCCCGGCGGCCACGGCCGCGACCGGAGTCGGCTGCTCGGTTCCTTCGGCTTGTGCGTGTTTTTGCGTTCTTTTTAGTTTTCCGTAGGTTTTTCCTCGTGTAAAAAACGTTTCTAGCCATTGATTTCGAGATGATTAATCTCGAACTTAATATTTTTCCAAGGTTTCTCGATTAACAATTAGTCTCTCGAGGTT
This sequence comes from Raphanus sativus, assembly GCF_000801105.2. NCBI lineage: Eukaryota > Viridiplantae > Streptophyta > Magnoliopsida > Brassicales > Brassicaceae > Raphanus > Raphanus sativus. Next base: position 18,337 of record NW_026615653.1, read on the forward strand.
GCTCTAACATCTTTCATGTTTTTCCGAGACTTTCGGACATCTATTTCGTCTTGACCGATTTTGACCCCAACAGGCCCTAACGAGAAAGGTGACCCCTCTCGTAGGCTTCAGCAGAGAAGTAAAGCATACCCTTGGAGAGGTCTTGCTTCCGGTCTACGCCAAAGGAATAAACCAGGCCACGAAGTTCCTGGTCATCGATTGTCCTTCCTCTTACAATGTGATCTTAGGAAGGCTTTGGATCCACGAAATAGGAGCTGTACCCTCGACTCTACTTCAACTAGTCAAGTTCCCTAGTCCCTGGGGCATCAAAAAAAATCAAGGGGGACCAGGAGAATTCTAGGTCCTGCTATCAGACTACCCTTAAAGGAAAGACTCAGGCCTTATAGCAATTACAGAAGAAGCTTCCGGCCCAACATACTGAAGAGCCGGAAGTAGAAGCGATGGATGAGGTCCCCTTGATAACAGGATATTGCTAAGATCCTATTCAAATGTTGTAATATAAGAGATGTCAATCCAATTCTAAGAGAGTATGAAGCACTAGGAATGCAAGACTATGCTTAAGCTAAATGCTATCAAGATGTGATGAGAGATTATACTAAAATAAGACTAGAAATGCAATAAAGCAAGAGACTTTCTTAAGATTATTAGATGAGAGAACTCATGGGATAAGGGATTTAGACCTTGGGTGATCAAACTCAAACTAAGGTGCCAGCTTTAAATAAATCTATCTACCTTAGACCTAGACACAAGACTAAACAAACTCTATCTCTAGATGAATGCTCACTTGCTTCCAAAACTCAAGCATCAAATCTTTTTGGTTGAATGTTTAGGAAGCAATCATTAATAACAAGTCTAATAGCCATCTTAACACCTTTAACAACAAATCTCTTTGGTAGAGTATGTTAAAAGCTTAGGAGAGTTGGTTCAGACATTTCATCAAACACCTTGTGGGTGGGAAATGTCTAGAACTCAACATTAGAGAGGACAACTCTAAAAAAGCATTAAAAACACTCTACTAGCAAGGATTAAGAAGGATCTACACCTAAACACCTTAGATCAAGCTTAATCACCCTTAATCTCCCTAACCCATGAATCCAAAAATGGATTACTCACTAATCACCATGATTACTCTTGAATCCATGAGGTTTCCAAGCTTAATCATGTTTAAGAAAACAAGATATGAAATTATAAACACTCAAGAACACAAGAACAAGATGATGATTTGATTCAAGGGAAGAACTTTCACCAAAAGAGGTTTTGTGATTCTTAAGAGAAAATAAGATAAACTCTCCAAAATGGATATTACAAAGTATTTATACTTAGGTTTAGGGCAAAAAAAGATACATAGGATAAAAGACTAGAGTGCCTCTTGGAGAAGGCTAATTTGGACTTCAAAATGTGTTTAAAATGACCCAAGGTCGAATTGGGTCGAACCGGCCCGGTCTGAGCAAGGGCTGAGAGATGAGATACTAAGGATGGCACACCATTCCTTACTTAATATCCATCCTGGAAGTTCGAAGATGTACCGAGATGTGAGGAGATATTATCATTGGCCGGGCATGAAGAGATCAGTAGCGCAATGGGTTGCTCAGTGTGCAACTTTTCAACAAGTGAAAGTCGAGCATCAAGTTCCAAGAGGATCACTGCAGAGTCTTCCGATACCTAAATGGAAAGGGGATTATATTTCCATGGATTTCATCACGGGATTACCCACTTCTCTGGGTAGATCGAACAACTCAATCTGGGTGTTTGTGGATAGGTTGACCAAGACACACACTTGTTACCTATGCGGGATACGTATAAAGTTAAAGTTTTGGCCGAGATGTACGTCGACCAAATTGTGAAGCTACATGGTGTACCTTCAGACATTGTCTCAGATCGTGACCTTAGGTTCACGAAAGCATTTTGGGAAGCACTCCAAGACGCCTTGGGAAATAAACTGTTCAAGAGCACGGCATTCCACCCAGAAACAGATGGCCAAACGGAGAGAGCCATCTAGTCCATCGAGGACATGCTTCGGATGTGTATTCTCGATTGGGCAGGAACTTGGGAGAAGCATTTACCGTTGGTCGAGTTCTCGTACAAAAACAGTCACCATGCGAGCATAGAGATGTCACCTTATGAAGCGTTGTATGGAAGGCCATGCAAAATGCCATTGTGTTGGACAGAAGTGGGAGAAAGAAGAATGTTTGGGTCACCAATCGTACAAGAGACTATGATTAAGCTGGAGACGATTCAGACCAACATGAAGAAGGCTCAGTACCGTCAGAAGAAGTACGCAGATCAATCTAGAAGAGAGGTAACTTTTGAGATAGGAGACTGGATCTACTTGAAGGTTACAGCACAGAAAGGGAAGGACAGATTTGGAAAGGTCGGGAAACTTGCGGTCAGATTCATTGGTCCATACAAGATCAGCAGGAAGGTTGGTGAGGTAGCTTATCGATTGGATCTACCAGAGGATATGCATCTACATCCGGTGTTCCATGTTTCCATGCTTTGGAGACATATACAAGATCCAAGTACTGTTGAGCCTGAGAGAATTGAGGAGCTAAGGACGAATCTCACCTATCAAGAAGGACCAATTCGAGTGGGAGAAAGACGTATACGGAAGCTGAAGAATCGTGAGATTCCTCAAGTACAAGTATTCTGGGGAAGACAAAACAAGATTCATCTCACTTGGGAGGATGAAGCAAGATTTAAGGCTAATCACCCGGAGTTTTTCCGAGAGGATGTTGTGATGGAGGAAGGAGGCCCCTCAGATCCTTAGAATTCGAGGAAGAATTCTATTAAGGGGGGGGGAGAATGTAGAAACCCGTAAAAAAAATTTGTTGAAGTAAAGTTTTTGGGATTCAAAGTATGATGAGAAATGTTAAGCTTTTATCAAATAAAACTTGGCATTATTCAGAGAATTTGGAAGATTGATCGAGCATCTGTTTTGAGGTCGAGCCGCGGGCGAGAAGGATCGATCAGGAAGTTTTGAAGTACAAGTGGGCGAAGAATTGATCGTTTTGAACTATGAGTCGAGTAATATGCGGATGTTTTGGGAGCATAACATTTTTGGAAGTACGACGTTTTAGAAGCACGACGCTTTTGAAGCCGACGTTTCTTAACCACGAAGTTTTCTCGGAAAATCTTCGTATCGGTAAATTATCACTCTGGAGACATAATGAAGCAGGAGCGGAATTAAGCACGACGGGATCGAAGCATGACGGGAAAACCCGAAATCGACCAAAAACCCTAATTTCGCTATTATCAAATTTTTCGACGAAGACGGAGGCTCGGGAAATATTTTTCGTCAATGTCAGGATTCTTATGGAGATCACTAAAAATATTCAGCGCATCAGAACGGGCGTAGAAAATTATACGGGATTGATCGCGGTCGAAAATTCACCGAAAGGGTCGAAATCAGTCGATTGGACCGAGAAGCTAGAGGTGACTTGATCTATGAGTCAAGGACGTGGTGTCAACTGCCTGGAATGGTATGTGGCAAGGGAAGCAGGAGGTGTTGGACCTCAGATGATCACCACATGCGGAGTGACACCCAGAAGCACAAGGTGCTGCTAAACCTGCGATCGAAGCATGCTGATCGACATGTATGCGCTGTGGTGTCGAATTGGATAAATTCTGGAAGTGGATCAGACATGTGGAAGGTCTGGTGTCCCCTTGCATGACACCCTGGTCTTGCAGCCAGACATGTGGAGCACGAGGTGTCGCCGCGCATGCGTCCGGAGCCATGCGAAGCGACACACAGGCTGCCACACGGCTTGTTTCTGATTGGTTGGTGCATACTATAAATACCCCACGATCCCTGCTCATTTCAAACCATTCAGACCAGTTCAAAGTCAGCGAAAAATGTGAGAGAGTAAGCTAGAAAGAGAAAGTTCGAGTTTCAATCATTTTCGAGTCTTTTTCGGCAGTTTTTGAGAGTTATCGAGAATAGTTACTCTGCCTGATTTGAGTCAGCATCTATAGAAGCTCTGCTTGATTGAAGATCAGTCCAGACGTCGGTCTGCTTGTGAAGGTCAGGAAGAAAGGGTTCGGATCGCAGAAGACGGGTTTGGGGTCAAGGGCACGGTCAACCGGAAAACAGTGAGTTATAATCAACTGGTTGCTGAGTTTTCTTCATGCAGGTTCCCGTTACTTGGAAGTTGGATCATGGCAGGAGGCCGGGTCTAACTGAGTAACGGTTTGATTAGTTTATTGTTGATATTAATTGGTTGATAGCATGCTTAGTTCTTGCTTCAGAATCGTAGTAGCATGCCAATGGTTAGGTTGATTGGTTAGTTAGCCAAGGCTGAATGCTTAGATGATATCGCTAGGTTGTGGATAGTTATATATTCTGGAATTAGTCTTTATTCTAGGTTCTGGAATATTTTAATTGTGGTTGTTGTGATTATTGCTTCGAACCTCGGTTATATTACCGGGTTTGGTATTGTTTATATATTGGCAGACAGCATTGTGTAACCCACATTGCTAGGCATATTAGGGGTGAGTTAGTGTTCCTTCAGACCTCGTACCCGGCGGGTTTAAGGAAACCCCTTATTCGCTGGATTGGGAAGACTCAGAGAGACGGTGTCATGGCCTAGGGCTGAGTTATTACACGACGGTGTAATGTGACAGTGACCCGAAGGACAGTGGGCTGTCGCGCGGTGATCCGAATGACTGTGGGCCGCCGTCGGTTGAAAGTTCCTTCTTCTGGCCCTTGTGGTAGGAAGATAGGATATTGCTTATAGTGAAGGAGGAACCTAACGTCACCAGGGACCGAGTTAGATATATATTATATAGTGTAAAGGGATAGGTAAACCCTGGTTATGTTTTATCGACTATCTTATAGTATCGATAATTTACTCGTATTATTTTCTGCTGCAGATTTTTGATTTGCTTATATGATTATTATTATTATTATTATCATTGGATTGTGCTATTAGGTTAACTTCTCGCTTTAGAATGTTTGGGGTGGGATAGCGAGGGGTTGTATTTGTTAGTTTGGGATTGTAACTCACTGAGTAATGCTAGATTACTCACCCCTCACTCGTTGTTGTTTCCAGGTGACCAGTAGTGCGTGTAGAGGAAGCGGGAAGTTAGGGCGGCTAGTGTAGATTTTCATCTCTTTTTGCTTAAGACGTTTTCAGACTATAAGTATGTATCTTTTCTCTTGGCATGCCACCACGTGTATAATATTTTGTGTGTTGCGAACCGAGTATGATATAAAATAAATAAATCGATGTTTTGTGCAAATGGCTTGTTGTATCTGATATTAGCTTGTCCAAGCAAACACGACGTCATACTCGGGTACGGGTTGAAAAGCCTTAGGCCTTAATCTGACGGGACGTGTTAGTGGGCGAACTGGCCTAATCACAAATTGCACTCTTTGGGATCAAGGCTGGATCGTTCCTAACCCGTCATGTAGCGCTTCTGATCCTTGGTAGAAAATTGGTCCGTCAGTCATGTTCTTGTTTGATTGTTTGCCGGTGGTTCGACCTATACCTAAAACGGTTCGGGGGTGTTACAGTCGTAGTGGATATCTGGATCTATCATAGTCAAGCACATCATGTTGGTGCTCAAGTCACATACAGCTCCTACTGTAGCCAGAAATGCTCTTCCAAGTAGAAGGGAAGAGTTCCAATTTAACTTGATATCCAGGACATGAAAATCCACAGGGACAATGGCATTACCAATCTGCACTTCCAGGTCTCTGATCAAGCCTCATTAATTTTTCTGAATGTAGTCCACAAATGTGAAGATCTCTGGTGAAAGCTCTACTTTCAGACCCAGATGGTCTGTCATAACCTTTGGTAAAATGCTGACTGAAGAACCAGTGTCATAGAGTGCATGAGGAAACTCAATGCCCTATACAATACAGGGTATTGCAAACTTTCCAGGAGTAATCTTCTTCTTCAATGTGATCCTCCGCCTCATGTCCTCTCTGGCTGTGTCAAACATTATCCTAATGTTATTTTCAGTCTCCCTTGTCTCTCTAAAGAACATTCACAATCTGCTTGTGAAGAAAACCTCCTCAAATGGTTTTCCACTGGGATTCTGACAACTCTCTTAGTTATCTCCTTCTCTTTAGCTTCCCTCTTAAGGTTCTTAAGAGTTTTCTCCTTCCTATCCCTTAACCTTCTTCCTTCAGTTCCTCTTGATATTGGTGTAGTTTCTGAAGGGTTACTAGTAGTCTCTGCAGTGTCAGCTGGTGGTTTCGGTGTTGGTCGGAGTGCATTGATTCGGTTGATGTCAATCGCTGGTAACTGCACTGGGTATGTGAGAGGTGCGTATCGATCAATAGATGGAGAAAATGGTTGATCGATGCATGTCTCATCACTGTGTCGATCGATGAGTTGCTCGTCTAGTCGGTCGATATTTTCGTAGGTAAGGGTGGGTGGGTGTGGATGCGAAGCCGTGAATTCAGCATGTGTCAAAATCCTAACCGCGTTGCAATTCGTAGTCGTTTCTGGAAACGACATCGATCGTTTCGATCGACTTGAACAATCTGGTGTCGATCGACACCATTGCGATCCACCAAAACTTAGTGAACTTTCAACTTCGTAGTCACCCTCTTGGATATTTTCATGCTCACCACTTGCCAGAAATCATCCTCTATGATGGCATTCATGTGGTGTTTCATTCTTCCTTCTCCTACTTCCTTAGAAGCTCCAGTTCCCCTGATAGATTCTTCTGTCTGAACAATTTGGGTCTCAAGCTTCCTTACTTGAGTACAAATGGTATCTATCCTTGTGTTCAGATTGTTGAAGACAGAGTCAATCTTCCCATTGATGTCCACTGTAAGCTTCTGTTGTGCTTCAAGAACTCTGTCTATCATGGCGTCCATCTTACTCTCCTGGGTGGGTGGTGTGTGTTTTGGTAAGATGAACTCCCATAGTTCCTGGTGTTGTTGAAAGGTTTCTGATACTGTGAACTCTGGTTGTAGTTACTCTTCTGATCACTGCCAAAAAGTTCCTGTTGCCATTCTGGTTTCCAAACCCTGAAATCCAGTACCTCCAATGTAGTTCACATCTTCTTCTGTATCAGCATCTCTAGCCTCTCCTTCCTCAGCTGAGCAGACTTGCTTCCTCAGAAGCTCATGTACAACTTCTAACTTAGCTCTGACTTCACTCATAAGTTCCTCCCCAATGGCTGCAACAGACGTTTTCTTATCAGAGTCAGTGTTCTTGGTGCTGCTGCTGTTGGCTAGGTTCTCAATAAGCCTCATAGCCTCTATTGGATTCCTAGTGTTGAATTTCCCCTCACTAGCTGTATCAAGAGCCATCTGATACCTCAAGGCGATACCTCTGTAGAAAGTTCTTAGCAGCTGCACTTCATTGATTCCATGGTTTGGACAGTCTCGCTGGAAGAACTTAAATCTGATCCACGCGTCCTTAAAAGTCTCACCAGGCTTTTGGGCGAAAGTGGCGATTTTGCTCCTTAACTCTTCAGCACGTGCCTCATCAAAAAAATTACGAAGGAAGGCGTTTTTGATGTCGGCCCAGGATGTCAGTGATCCTGTAGGTAACTGCTTAAGCCAGTGTGAAGCTTCTCAATTTTGTGAGTATTTGAATAGCTTGCAAAGTAGGTAGTCCTCATGGACTCCATCCATGCGAATAGCAACTATAAGATCCTCGAACCTCTCTAGATGGTCTATAGGATGCTCGTGTGGTAACCCAGCATAGGGTATCTGTGACACAAGAGAGTAGTACTGAGGCTTGAGCTCGAAGTTCGGCTTCTGAATCTCTGGAAGTCGAATAGCTGATTTGTTGTTGTTGTACGCATCAGGACGATTGTAGTCCGCCAACGATCGTGTTTGAGCTTCTTCTGTAGCCTCAGCTTCTGGCTCAGGGATTACGTTTCCATGTGCATCTAGCTTCTGACCTGTTGCATTAGGCAGATGACCATCCTGTTCATACATGTTTCCATTCTCGCCCTGCGTGAGAATAACAATTGCAACCATGCTTCGCGGGTTAGTATCGATCGATGTACAGTGGGTAGTGTCGAACGATGTAGAGCACCAAAGTGTATCGGTCGACGGTGGTGTCTGAGAATCGGTCGACGGTTGAACGTGAGTATCAGTCGACGGTTGAACGTGAATATCAGTCGACGGTGGTGCGGTTATGTCGATCGATACGGAGCGTAGGTCTTTGCGGATTGAAAGTTCTAAGTGTGAAGGATCTTCTGAGAACAGTAGTTGATTTTCCTTATTGCTTCTAGTACTGCTGTGCATGTACCTAAAAGACAAGAAAAATTTTAATCAGAAAGTGGTAAAAGCAAAAGAAAAACCTAAAATTGATAAAATTAAATCTAATGGCGATCAAAGCTCCCCGGCAACAACGCCTAATTTGATATCACTCAAATTACCCTAAAGAGTGTTTTTACTCTCTCAAATAAGAGGTTCAGCTGTAGTACTAAGGGATCAAATCACGAGGAGCTAGAAAACCAATTAAATCTAATTAACTAATCAATCCTAGGTAAAGTTGGTTTTTATGGTGGAAATGTAAAATGACAATCCTAAATGAGCAAGGTAATTGCTCTTCTAACAATATGATGGGTTGTTTATAAGATAAGGAAGAGTGCTAGACATAGGTCTTTTATTCAGGTATTGGAGATTATAATGTATATAAATGCCTAACAAGTTGTTTGCAAGATATTAAAGAACTCAACCGCTTAACAATCAGTGATGTCTCACTGGTTAAATAACTAGATCTCTAGCCTCAACTGTCGTATGTTGACCAGAAAAAGAGTCGATCGATATCCTCTAGAGATATCGAGCGATACACCTTTCGCAGCGCCGATCAATTGTCCAGTAGGGATATCGATCGACGGCTTCTAGAAATGCCTAAGCGCGAGCCGATAATGAACACTAGGTCTCAAGTAGGGCTCTCGCTTTTCTCAACAGGAGACAAACTAGTTCAAAAAGATAATTCAAGATATAAGGATCCTAGTGACCTATGTTCTAGTTAGCTAATCCAGAACAAGCAAAGGGTACAATCTATTTGATGAATATCACAACTTAGCAAGTATAGTTTTGGGCTAATCCCACTAACCTATTTAAACCCTAGATCTAACAAGTAGACTACTCAGATATAACTAAGCAATTCATGACACAAGATAGGTAAAGAAATTGCATTATATAGAGAACAGAAAACAAATGGAGTTCAATGACAAATCTCTCCAATCTCTCTCATAACTTAGAACAAAGGTAAAACTCAAGCTTTCTCTCTCACACTTTATGCTTGCTTGCTTTCGCTTTTCTTGCTTTCACTTTTCTTGCTTGCCGTCAAAAACACTTAGGCAGAGTATTTTAGAATTTCTATTAGGTTAAAAAATCGTTAGGGGTAGTCTCGTAATTTGGTGAAGTAGTCGGCTAAACCATTTCGCCTCGCTATCGATCGACAACACTTGATGCGTATCGATCGATTATAATCTTCAAGCACGCGGATCTTCCTAGCTACATCGATCGACAACTCTATATGAGTATTGATCGATTCTTCTTTGAATGTTGACTTCCGACTTGGTCTTGAATGGTTAACTCGGGTGTATTATCTTTTGTGCTCCAAAATTCTCCAAAACATCATTTTATCACAAAACACTCCTGAACCTGAAAACATACCTAATAGTCTAGAAAACATATTAGTTACATAATAAAATATCAATATACCATGGTAAAAAGTGGGTAAAATTCATGGTATATCAGTATGATAACTTGAATGGTGATGAGTGGGTTTTGAAGTATTGTGGGAACCGAAATTCGCACTGTCGATTTTAGTTAAGTTTAAACGTAGGAAAACTAAGTTGACCTAGTTTTCCCAGAGGATCCCGGCTATCTGCTGGGCCACGCACGACAAAGTTAACACGAGTATAGTTTGGGAATAAATGCGTAAAATAAAGAGAGCAAAAGAAAGAATCTTATTTCCAAATTTGCGGAGAGCGTTTGAACAACAGGTCGAGATCTCGGCCGCAAGAGCTTTCGATCGTCGCTAGTCTGAAAACCTAGATCTAACCTAGTTGAGTCGCAGCTCATTAAAAAGGAAATAAAAGCCTAAGTTCTAAGTTGCTCTAGAGTGGTTTCTTTCTTCTGATTTTCGGATCCTCCTTCCTCTGCTCCTAGCCTTGCTTATATACTCCCATATGACGGTCTATTCTTGATGGACTGAGTCTGCCGCGAGCTGGGCTTTTTCCATTTTCGTCGGCCTTCGTGTTTATCGGGAAAGTTGACATTTATCCATTCGGAAAGTTGACATTTATCCTTTCGGAAGTTTAACATTATCTTGTTATGTGAAGATAATTGTAAACCGTCGCATCTATCTTTTAGAGAATCGTAAATGGGCCGTCTGATCGGGTTTGGTCCTTTTCGGGCCGTCTCCCGGACTTCCGTTGTTTTCTACGATTTCTTTGAAAGAATGCTCCTACTTGGATGTCGAGTCTTTTGGAAGATCTCCGATCCATTGCTGAGGCGAATGGTGTATTAAGATAACCATCACCGTTTTATACGAAGTCTTTCTGTCCGTTGACGTCTTACGGGTTCTCCGAAATCTTGGAGCAGGAAAAGGAGTTTTGTTTGCGGGATCTCGGAAAGTCGCAAAACACGGATTTCTGGCAATCCGGGGGCCTAGAACTTACGCACGAAGACTAGCCGTCCGACGACCCGAGCCAGCACGGGGCTAGCCGCCCGGCATCCACGGCCGGCACGGGCGCTAGCCGCCGGCGGCTACGGCCATCACGGGGCTAGCCGCCCGGCGACCACGGCCAGCACGGGCGCTAGCCGCCGACGGCCACGGCCAGCACGGGGGCTAGCCGCCCGGCGACCACGGCCAGCACGGGCGCTAGCCGCCGGCGGCCACGGCCAGCACGGGGCTAGCCGCCCGGCGGCCACGGCCAGCACGGGCGCTAGCTGCCGGCGGCCACGGCCACGACCGGAGTCGGCTGCTCGGTTCCTTCGGCTTGTGCGTGTTTTGCGTTCTTTTTAGTTTTCCGTAGGTTTTTCCTCGTGTAGAAAACGTTTCTAGCCGTTGATTTCGAGATGATTAATCTCGAACTTAATATTTTTCCAAGGTTTCTCGATTACTAATTAGTCTTCGAGGTTGCTCCAACATCTTTCATGTTCTTCCAAGACTTTCGAACAACGATTTCGTCTTGACCGATTTTGACCCCAACAGTTAGCCCCCCAGCTAGCTATGAGCCGTAGGGTTCGTAGGTCCTAGCTTGCGGTATGGTTCCTGAGGAAAGTATGGAGACGAAATCGTGTCGAAAGTCGGGGTGAATAGTCAAATCCTTGCCTATAAAGACTTGTGAATTCTTTACCATTCTTATTTCACCCAAGAATCTTAAGTTAATCTCTCTCTTGCAAATTCTCTCTCTACTTTTAAGAAAAGAATGACTTCAAGATCAAAATCCTCGAGGAGGCAATCTCACTCGTCTTCGGATAGCTTCCATGCCGAGGAGGAAGTTCCGAAACCTGAGGTTCCAGAAATTGACAGGAGCGCGTATTGCGACGCCGTCTTTGGTTCTGATGCTCCCCTTCCCGTGATCCCGATTCCCCGGCGACCTCTGAGGGTGCGTAAGGAAACTGATTCGCCGAGCGAAGTATCCATCGAATATCTCGGAACTCTTCGAGAGTTTTATGAGATTCCGAAGGGAGTCGTGTTTCGCATTCCTCGTGGGAATGAGAGTTCGGAGAATCCTCCGAAGGGTTACTTCACTTGCTACGAGGCGTTCCTGACGCAATGCCGACTGTGGTTCCCAATCCCTGGGTCATTGTTCAGGCTCTCGACCGTTTCGGAATCGTAATCAGCCAGCTGAGCGTGCCGGCTTTGGAAAGCTGGCTTGGCGTTGTGATTTTGAGTTACGAGTTAAGGATGGACCTTAGCCCTGCTGACTTCGAAGGGTTGTGGAACTCTAAGACGACGAGCATCAATGGAGTATATTCCATGAAGGCGAGGACCAATTTTTCGGTAATCCATGGAGTCACCTCGCACGCCAAGGATTACGTTGACCGTTTCTTTTTTTGTGAGGATAGATGGAGAATCTATCGAGGAAGGCTTTCTCCACCTATTCCCGACGGACTGGTTGTACCAACGAGGTAAGATTGTCACATCTCCTTTCTTAGAATCCGAAAAGCGAGTACTAAACGTGTGTGCGTTTTTTTTTTTTTTTAGAGAACAGGTGTCTCGCGCATGTTCCCTCCGATCTTTCGACCAAGAGAGAGATTTTTAGGACAATGCCTTGTTCCTGGAACTCCTTTACTCTTGACCGGATTCGAGGGGCGGTCGCGCTTCACCGATCGCGAGGCGGTATGCGGCCTTGTGTTAATGATGGATCCTACGTTTTTGCCCGTTCAAGGCGGAGGCGGAGATCTCGGAAGGATAAAGGGATTGCTTTCGAGGCCTCGTCGGAAAATGGTGAGCTGCCGAGATACGATCCTGACTTCACTACAGAGAATCTGGGTGTTCCTTCCCCGGGTGACTTCTTTGATGACCTCCCTCCGGCGTTTTCCCGTGACGAGTCTTTGGACAACGAGGAGAGGGACAAGGTGACTGCGGAGGGTGCTCGCTTGGTCAACGAGGTTTGTTTTCGAAACTTAAGTAAATCCCCTTTTCTTTTTTTTTTATTTGACCTCGATTTCTTTGCAGGCCGTGAGAGTGTGGAATGCATCGATTGATGGAAGTTTCCGTACTGCCCGGCTGGCCCATTTTAAAGCGGAGGAGACGGAAAGAGAATTCGCCAAGTATCGGTTAGAGGAGCAAAAACGCCGGCAAGCCGAGGTCCAGGCTCGAGCCCTCGTTTGTGCGGAAAGGAGCGGGCGGAGAAGAGCTGCTGCCGAGCTGAACCGAAGGGCCGAAATTTTTTCTACCGAATTCTAAGCTTACAAAGAGGCTCAGGACTTTGTAGGCGATTTTCGCGATTGTCGTGGTTCGGTCGGTACTCTACACAAGATGCAGCGTGAGGATTTCTCTCTTTCCGGCGAACTTGCCGCGATGAATGGTTCGATGAGAATATGCACTAACGCCGAATACTTTGTTCCTCCGATCGAAGGGAGAATTCGAGAGTTGTGGAATCCTATCCAAGTCTCGGATGATACGGCGGATGTAGGCGCGGGTTTGAATGCTGGCGACGGGGGTGAAGAGGTCGACCAGCATGACTCCTCGTTTGGAATATCTCTAACCGATTGTTATGCATTCGATTATAATTTGTGATAGGCCAAGTGTGGCTGTTTGTATGTATGTGTTGCGACCCTTAGGAGGTCGCGTGACTTTGTGTTTCTCGGGATTGGCCATTGGTGGCTTTTGAATCCCTGCTATAAATGCTTTTATGAATTCTGCGTTTTGATTTATACTTTCGTTAAGTGTAGAGTGTTTGAATACGTGCAGTCACTTCGTATTCAATCTCTTTTTTTTTGTCGCTTGATCCGTAGGTTACTTTGTAGCGAACGTTAGGTTTGTAAGCGATAAGAGGCAAATTTTGGAATCTCGTATTCTGGATACTTATGCCTATGAGATGTCTTAGATACCAGCAAGGCCGGGTTTAGGGCAAGACCTAGGTCTACTTTCGGACTGAAGCTGTGCAATGACAAATCGGCTTTCGTTTTGCCTGTTTGCGATTTCGACCTGACTCGTACCGTTTTAGAATCTGCGAAGTGCTTATCCGCTTATATGATTCGTTTGGATACGAGTCGAGCTACTTCCTTTACGAAGAGCTAACCAAAATTTGGATTTTTTGTATAGCGCGCTATAGTATCCTTGTTGGATGCAAGAGGACTTCGTTAGAAGCCAGATTACGAATTTAATTGAGTGAAACGTTTCTATGTTTTTCCGTCGGGGCCAATCGACGGAAATGAATTTTAGAGTCGCGGACAGACTGTTTGATAGAGTTTTTTTAGAGTCGCGGATGGACTGTTTGGAGGAGAATGGAGAATCAAGACTTTGCGGGAACTAACGACGTCTCGCGTTCCTCAAAGATATGATTTTCGTTTTCCGTAATGTTTATGCGTTGAGTAAGCATTTGAATTAAAGATTTTATAATGTGAACAGTATTTTTGCGGAAGTACAATGATGTTTCTCCCCATCTTCCCCCCTCCCCTTTTTGGTGGGGGGGATACCTGAACTTGTCGGGTTACGACGAGCTGCCTACGTACCTCTTGCGAGGATCAAGCCATCTCGTAGTTCTGTTTCTATCGCGGTTTGCTATTACTCCACGATTTCCGGCGCCTTGACTGTTTCAGCTAAGTCGGTGGTCGCGTTGGGAGTTAGGTTATCCGTTCTTTCGGCGATGGACTCGAGGATTTTTCCACTATCCTGAGTTGTGGCCTGTCCGGACAAATCCGAGCTGTTCTTTGCTGAGTTCTCGGAGATACTCAGATGCTTCTTAGTTCGCTTTGGGTTAGCTACTGGAGCGTTCCGATTGCTGTGCAATTTATGTTCGGCCAGGAAGCAGAGTCGCGACTGTTTTTGGCTTCCCCAGATTACCGCTGTTCCAGTTGGTGTTGGAAACTTGACGCTGAGATGGTAAGTGGACGGAACTGCCTTCATGGCGTTTATCCAAGGAGTTCCCATTATGGCGTTATAGATAGCCGGGTTATCCACTACCGCGAATTCGACGATCTTCGTGACTTCCTTAGCCATGACCGGGAGCCTGATTTTTCCGAGGGTCATGGATGTGACGTCCGAGAATCCAGTCAACGGTCTTGGTTATGGGATGACTTCTCCGAGGGGTATGTTCATCCTCTGCAGAGTGTCACGGAACATGATGTTGCCCGTGCTCCCTGTGTCGATGAGGATGCGGCCGACTTCGAGATCCTGAATCACCAAGTCGATGACTAGAGGATCGTAGTGGGGTTTATCGAGTCCGGCCGTATCCTGTTCCTCGAAGACGATTGCGTGATTGGGAACGTCGTCCTCTGGACACCATCCGGGGCTTGTTTCGGCCCTCCGTCCGTAGGCTTTGATCGACGAGGAGTCCTGGTAAAAATGCGATCCTCCGATGATCATGTTGATCCTTTGGCGGTTGTTGTTGTTTCCTTCGCCGTCTTGCCTTCGTTCGCGTTTTTCGCCCGATTGAGTTCCAGGAGCGTTATTCTCGGGATTGGCTCCGTCGGTCTTCGGCAGACGGTCAGAATCTAGGAGCAGGTCTTTCACGCTCCTAACCGTTGCTAGTTCGCGGGCAAGCAGCTTCGTAATGAGTCTAGGGCCGAGGACTTTGCAGTTGGCGGTGGAATGACCTCTCGTCTGATGGAACTCGCAGCTGGAATTGCCTTGTACGAGTTCCGCGTCCAAGTGTTCCCGGTGGTCCTTCCTTGTTCGGAATTGACGGCGTAGTTATGTTCGCCTTGGACGTCTTCCCCTTCGTGATGAACGTACTTGTCGTTACGAGAGGTTTTCTTCTTGCCGGACGCTTTCTGCGGTCCATGCTTTTGCGCTAGGACTTTCATCTCTTCTTCCATGATGATGAAATCCGTTGCCTTGTGGAGAGTGTCCTGGATGGTGCGTGGCCTCTCCAAAGAAATCCACTTTCGGAATTTCGATTTGTACCAGAGGTTTTTTCTTAGGGCGTCGATGGCGACTCTGTCGCTGAGGCCTGTTACTCTGGACATCACGAGTTTGAACCTCCTTTGTAGTCGCGGAGCGGTTCATCTTCTTTTTGAATTAGACTCCAAAGGTCTACGTCGGAAGTTTCCCTGTCCATGAACATGGAGAATTGCTTCAGAAAAGCTGAAGCAAGCTGGCGGAAACTTCCGATGGAGTTTCTTTTCAAGTGTGAGAACCACTCGAGCGCAGCACCTCTGAGGTTCTCGACGAATAGGAGACAGCAGCCGACGTCCTTTTCCCGCTCCGGAAGTTTAGACCTCGCCATCGCAATCTGGAAAGACTGCAGATGTGCCTTCGGATCTGTGGTTCCATCGTAGGTGGGAAGCTTTATTTTCCCGGGATCTGAGACTCGTGCGTCCGTGATTCGAGAGGTGAATCGAGTCTTTCTCGACTCGTGCGTTCGTGATTCGAGCTGACTGACTTCGGGTCCTTCTGTGGTGGATGTCGGCGTCTTCGTCGGACGGATCCGATTGATCGCTGATATCCAGATTGATTCTTTCGACGTCGTCCCCTTCGTTTACCCTTGCGGGAGATAGGAGGTTATCCGTCGTTTTCTTCTGCCCCGCCGGAGTGGTATCGTCAGGGATGAGTTCCGGGGATTTTCTCGGAGCATCATTTTCTTGGTCTCCGGCAGTTCCGAAGTCAAGCCTCCTGACACGCCTAACCTTGGTGGATCCGCGCGGGAGTTTGCTTTTCGCTGTTAAGGTATTGACCTGTTTAGCGAGTGAAGCCATTAGTTTCTCTTGTTCTTCCGACCGTTTCTGGCAGGTGGCGAACAGTTCCTTCACCTGGTCCAGCATCGCGGTGTTTGAGATCATCTACTCCTTCTATTGGAATTTTATCTCCATTGGCTATCATCACATTTCCTAAGGCAGGTTCAATGTTTTTAATCAAGCTTAAATCACTAATCATATGGTGTGATGCACCAGAATCAATAATTAGAGGTTTAGCAGTTTTAAAAACACTCATAGAACTACCAACCAATGTGAGATGCACTAAGAGAAGTACCAAGAGTTTTAGGTATACCAGATTCTTTTAAGGCCTTGATGAGAGCACTTAAGTCAGACTTTGTGATGATCTCATCTAGATTGGCCCTTGGTGTAGCATACACTGATGCAGAGGTCATGGCACTCCCCACGCCACTGCTGCTTGCTCCCATAGGGTGTGGTGTGGTTGGCTCTGTTCCCTCAGTTGAGAGATTGGCTCTTGCATCCTGGTGCTGGGGGCGAGTCTCTCTGAACTTTTTTGGCTTCAAGTGATGATGGAGAAGCCAGCACTTGTCCTTTAGGTGACCTCTTTTCTTGCAATGGTCACAGATCAAGGCTTTCTTCTCCTCTTGCTTGTATGCCTGGTGGCCACAGCTTCTTCAGCTTGGTGTGGCATGTTTAGGTCTCCTTTGTTACCAAATAAGCCTACTGATCCTTCCTCCTTCTGGATTTGAGCACATACTTCATCCAGGTCAGGGAGCTTGTCGGATCTCAAGATGTGCTTAATCAAGCTACCATAAGATGGGCTGAGAGTGAGCAGCAGTCCAAACAATTTATCCTCTTCACGCCTGGTTAAGAGAGTGGTAGGGTCAGTTGTGTGTGGCCTTAGTATCTCCATCTCTGCCCAAAGAGACCTGAACTTGCCAAAGTGAGGTTGAAACTCTCCATCTCCTTGGTTAAGGGCGCCAATGGCTCTTTTTACTTCAAACACTCTAGTTAGGTTGGAGACATTTCCATAGACCTTGTAAAGAGTATCCCACAGCTGCTTGGTAGTCTCACAGTATGAGTAAGACTCCATTATTGCTGGTTCAAGAGAGCTGAGGAGAGCTGAGAGCACCATGAGGTCTTCTTGACTCCATTTTTCTTCATCAGCTACCACCTCCTCTTCTTTCCCATCTTTGCCTTGGATGGTTTGTTTTGGAGTTGCTTCTGTTATAGCATACTTCCATAAACCTCTTCCACCAAGAGCTCTCTTCACCATCCTGGCCCAAAAGAGATAATTAATCCCTTTTAAGGTCACAGGTATGTTGAGATGCTTGTTGTTGTTGTTGTCTTCCATTTCTCTTCAAACCGCCAAGAACAAATCAAGAACAGGAGAGAGAGTGTTTGGAAACAGAGTTTTAAAAACTAAAATAGAGTATTTGCGGAAGTGAGAATAGGTTTCAAGAGTGTGGGAACCGAAATTCGCACTGTTGATTTTGATTAAGTAAAACGGAGGAAAGCTAAGTAAACCTAACTTTCCCTGAAGGTCCGGATTCTCTGCGACAACCAACGACAAGTGATCAAATAAATGCGGAAAGGTTTTATTGAGATTTGGGACTGGACCTTAAGGAAGGCTGCCTACGTACCCCTTTCGAGGATCAAGTCGGACGTAGTTCAGTTGGAAGGGTTTGAACAAGAGATCGAACTGCCTGGTGGAGTTCGTCTAGTACGAGCGTTAGTCATAGAAACGGGCATGTCGAGAATAATGCCTAGGGTTTCTATGTGCGGAGCTCTAAGTAAAAGGATTGTAGATCCTTCCGAGAGAGACAGGAGCCTGCGGACAAGATGAAAATAGAACGAGAGGCGGCCGGACGTTCTAGGTCCTACCTTGCTAGTCTACCGCCTGAATTCTAAGTTCTTAACCTAACAGGAGCTCTCTAGGTCTCCAATCTCGGATTTCTCTCTCTCTTAGTGATATTTTGCTCTGCCTTTCTTCCTCTCCCAAAGCTCCTTTATATACTCCTTCTTATGACGGTCTATTCTCCTCCTGGGCCGCAAGGCGGGCTTCTTTCCATTTTCGTCGGCTTTCATCGGGAAACTTGACATTTATCTTCCGGAAACTTGACATTTATCCTTCCGGAAATTTAGCATTTATCTTGCTATGCAAAGATAAACGTAAATCGTCGTATCTATCTCAGATAATCGTAAACGGACTGTCCGATCGTGTTTGGTCCCTTTCGGGCCGTTTCCAGGACTTCCGTGGTTTTCTACGATTTCTCCGAAAGTTCTTCATTCGTTGGTAGAGTTGAGATGAGTGGTGTTTTAAGATAACCATCGCTGTTTCGTACGAAGAATTTAAGATCTTCCTTCCTGTCGATATCTTACGAGTTTCCGAAGTTTTCCCGACGGTCCTAGATTGGAGTAAGAACCGGAGTTTCGTATCCGGAATCTCAATGATTCGTCCTGCAAGGACTTAGGAAAGACTCGAAATACAGACTTCCGATGGCCGGAGACTGGGATTCGTGTACGAAAGATTGTTATCCGAAGACCCGAGCCAGCACGGGGCTAGCAGCCCGGCGACCATGGCCAGCACGGGCGCTAGCCGCCGGCGGCCACGGCCAGCACGGGGCTAGCCGCCCGGCGGCCACGGCCAGCACGGGCGCTAGCCGCCGGCGGCCATGGCCAGCACGGGGTTAGCCGCCCGGCGGCCACGGCCAGCACGGGCGCTAGCCGCGGCGGCCACGGCCAGCACGGGGCTAGCCGCCCGCGGCCACGGCCAGCACGGGCGCTAGCCGCCGGCGGCCACGGCCAGCGCGGGCTAGCCGCCCGGCGGCCACGGCCAGCACGGGCGCTAGCCGCCGGCGGCAACGGCCAGCACGGGGGCTAGCCGCCCGGCGGCTACGGACGAGCACGTGCGTCTCGACGAGGGCTTCGATTTGATATGTTGATCGTTTTCTGGGTCCTCACGGTTTGAGAGAACGGGTTCTTTGAAGTTTCCCGGCGGCCGAACCAGCACGGGGGCTTAGCCGCCCGGCGGCCAGGACCAGCCCGGGGCTAGCCGCCGGCGGCCAGGACCAGCACATGCGTCTCGACGAGGGCTTCGATTTGATATGTTGATCGTTTTGTGGGTCCTCACGGTTTGAGAGAACGGGTTCTTTGAAGTTTCCCGGCGGCCGATCCAGCACGGGGGCTTAGCCGCCCGGCGGCCAGGACCAGCATGCGGGCTAGCCGCCGGCGGCCAGGACCAGCACGTGCGTCTCGACGAGGGCTTCGATTTGATATCTTTGATCGTTCTCTGGGTCCTCACGGTTTGAGAGAACGGGTTCTTTGAAGTTTCCCGGTGGCCGAACCAGCACGGGGGCTTAGCCGCCCGGCGGCCAGGACCAGCACGGGGGCTAGCCGCCGGCGGCCAGGACCAGCACGTGCGTCTCGACGAGGGCTTCTATTTGATATCTTGATCGTTCTCTGGGTCCTCACGGTTTGAGAGAACGGGCTCTTTGAAGTTTCAAGGCGGATTCCTTGTCGTTCAGCCTATCCAAACTTAGATCACTTCCCGTTTCTTCCTTATACTTTCGTATGACAAATAGACTTAGCCGTTGATTTCGAGATAACCGTTTTTTACCCCAACAGTTAGCCCCCCAGCATGCAAGATGCGGGAGCGATCTTGCGGGCGGAAGATTATGAGTTGAAAATCGAAATTTTTGGCTAAGAGTATTTCATTGCGGAAATCCACATCACCTTTGATTGGCGATCTTGAACGTGACGTCGGGAAGACCGTGAGTTCGTTTGCTCAACTTCGACTCGATTCTTGCTGGTCTGAAATCCGTGTGCACCCTTGTCCTGCATTCGGAGGGTTCGGAGGACCAGGACCACGCAGTCAAGGATCGCGAAGCCGGCGCATATTAGACATGCAGTGGTGGTGCGACCAATGGAGGCGACGTGAGAACCGTTCCTACTTTGGGTGAGTTTTGAGGATGAAGGTGATGCTCCGGGGAGCGTCTAGGTTTATCAATCCCTTTAGAGATTTTTATTTTGATTACATTTCGGCCGTTGGTTGGCCATTATGTATGATTTCGGGACTGGCCGTTGGTGGCTTTGAGTCCCTGCCCTTTTTAGGGCGTTGTATTGAACTCGCGGTATGCATTTTATAAAATATTTTGCGTTTAGAACTTCTATTTGTCGAAGTTAGAGGGGCAGGGTGTGAGTTGTCGTCTCATTCCTGCCTCCCTGACGATCACTGTATCCGTAGTTTGTACAAAGCGAGATTTTCCTGCGGTTTACGATTTACGCGAAAATTCATGAAAACGTACAGACTTGAGTGAAGAGACAAGTTTTGGGATCTCGCGTCGTTGACGCTTTGCCTATGAGATGTTAAGATACCAGCAAGGCTGGGTTTAGGGCAAGACCTAGGTTTACTCTCAGACTGAGGCTGTGCGATGACAAATCGGCTTTCGTTTTGCCTGTTTGTGATTTTAACCTGATTCGTACCGTTTTAAAATCCGCGAAGTGGTATCGGCTTATATGATTTGTCTGGGCACGAATCTAGCTACTTCCTTTACGAAGTGTTGAACCAAATTTGGATTTTTTGTATAGCGCGCTATGGGATCCTTGTCGGATGTAAAAGAGCCTACCCTTAGGTGGCTTGTCTGTTTAGGACGTTAGAGTTCGTTTGTTGTGATCAGCAACAACGATATGATGCCGTTTAGAAGGCGTATGAAGGTTTTAATCGAAAAACGAATGTTCAGGCACAAAGCGACGTCTCGCAGTGCTTTGAAGTTTGTTTTTCTTATGCCATAAAGGACTATGGGCTTTTAGAAATCGCGGAATGTTTTCGGGCGATAGTTTATGATTTATTTGGTGGATACTGGATCCATTGTTGAGGCCGTTCAGCGATTGGCGAGTTTGTTCGCGAAGAGTTTCGAAAATTCGGTTTCTGTGTTTGTAAAGAGTTTCGAAAGTCCGGTTTCTTCAAAAAACGTGGGATTATACAAGCATACACATTTCAAATGTGTACGAGTTAATTTTCCCTGTGCCGCATTTTATATGTTCGCGGGCTTGGAGATGTTTTGCGAATGTCCGTAGTCAGAAACTGTTGTTTCAGTTTGGACGTGCAAGTTATAAAATTTTTGATCGAGGAATTAGGAACAGGGGTCGCGTATATTTGACCCAGGGAGAAGCGTCTACCTTCGCTTTGCTTCGCGAAGTGTTGGCCTTCCGGGATTTTAAGGATGACTCGTATAACTCTTGGAGCTTTGTCACGAGTGTTCTTTTTTCATGCTTTGTTTACGGGGCGTATAGAACTTAATCAGTCGATGTTAAGTTCAAATTTTTCCGTTAACCGTATGGCTGTTAGGACTGATTTTATTACGAGAAATTTATCGCATATTTCCGCTTTTGGGCTATGCGACAGAGTTGCTCGCGTAATGGTCACTCGGTGTTTTATGACAAATCGCGGATTATCGTTTGGCCCTTAAGTGATTGGAGCGGCGATCGTTCAGCTGTTTTGTCTTGGCGTGAAGGCTGTGTTCAGCCGTTTAACCAAGGAGTTGGTAAACGATCAGACCGCGATCCTTTCGCATTAAGGTCATATTGGTTTCATGAAGATAGAAAACCGCAGATAGTCAAAGTAGTCTTGTTTCCGTGGTTTACACGGAAATGTTTCCGCTTTGATTTCGTTTTTTGGCGAAAGTTTCTTCGGGTTACTCATGAAGTTTTACCGAAGGTTATTTCGTTAATTTTGTAGCTCACCGTCGTGCCATTAGTCTCACGGAAGCGGAAAGAGTATGCCAAGGATGCGCGGCGATCGTTTCTCGGTTTTTCGAGAGATTAGATCGGTTTGCGCGTTCTGCCTAGACAGTCAAGGAACAATAGAACGAAACTGGAAGAAAATGCCTAAGACTTATCTTGCTAGACTATCCACCTAGGTTCTAAGTTCCCTAAATTTTACGGCAGTTTACAAGACGTTCCCATTCCTTTCCTACGAAAAAAATTAAAACCTTGATAAAATTTTCTAAGTCGGACGTACCTTAGTCTCATTGATTACTCGAGATTGCCTCATGTCCGTTCCTCTTTGTCTTCTACCGTTTCATCGTCAAAGGTCTTCGAAAAGTCCGATACTGAATCGAGAATCGATTTTTGATGAAACATGAAGGAACAGTGCAGAATCGTTGCAGAATCGTTGAAGCAAAGGGAGGAGAAGTAGGCGAAACTCGAAGAAGGCTAAGGTGGGTAGACAAGTGAAAACAAATGGCAAGATGTCACTCGAGTGGGCTTCTTGTTTCGTCAAGCTATGAGCGAAATGGTCAGGTCAAGAAGCTTACGATCTTGTTATACTTTACGAATGATGTTTCGTAAAATATTGTTGAGCTTTTTCTGACGAGAGTTTTTTCACAAAATGTTGTCGAGTTAATTTTACGGAAACTGTTTTGTAAAATGTTGTCGAGTTTAATCATGCAAAAAGCAGTCTCGTGAAATATTTTCGAGAATTTATTTTACGAAAGGTATTCCGTAAAATGTTATCGAATTTTAGCATTAGAAACACTGATTTTCGTCGGCCTCCATACTTATCGGGAACTTGACATTAATCTTCGGGAAACTTAGCATTTATCTTGTTACGTAAAGATAAATGTAAATCGTCGTGTCTATCTTAGATAATCATAAACGGACTGTCCGATCACGTTTGGTCCCTTTCGGGCCGTCGCTAGGACTTCCGTTGTTTTCTACGATTTCTTCGGAAGTTCTTCATTCGTTCGTAGAGTTGAGATGAGTGGTGTCTTAAGATAACCATCGCTGTTTCGTACAAAGAATTTAAGATCTTCCTTCCCGTTGATATCTTACGAGTTTCCGAAGTGTTTCCGACGGTCTTAGCTTGGAGTAAGAACCGGAGTTTCGTACGCGGAATCTCAATGATTCGTCCTGCGAGGACTTTGGGAAAGACTCGAAGTACAGATTTCTGACGGCCGGGGCCTGGGACTTGTGTACCAGAGATTGTTGTCCGAAGACCCGAGCCAGCACGGGGCTAGCTGCCCGGCGGCCACGGCCAGCATGGACGCTAGCCGCCGCCGGCTACGGCCAGCACGGGGCTAGCCGCCCGGCGGCCACGGCCAGCACGGGTGCTAGCCGCCGGCGGCCACGGCCAGCACGGGGCTAGCCGCTCGGCGGCCATGGCCAGCACGGGTTGCTAGCCGCCGGCGGCCACGGCCAGCACGGGGCTAGCCGCCCGGCGGCCACCGCCAGCTTGGGGCTAGCCGCCGGCGGCCACGGCCAGCACGGGCGCTAGCCGCCCGGCGTCTACGGCCAAGGTCGGGGTCGGCTGCTCGGTTCCTTCGGTTTACGAGTGTTCGTGTTCGTTATGTTGATGTCGATTCCCGGCATATCTTCCGCAGTCCAGCGAACATGTTAAGGTTCTTCTTGAGACACGCGATGAGTTCTGCTTTCAACGGATCGCGGAGATTGGCTCCAATCTCCACGCACCACTCTGGGTTAGTCTCGTCGAGGCAGACCGAAATTACGGTTCGCAAGTGGGCTCACGTTTCCCTTCTAGGACCTCAGCTCTTTGCGATTGCCAGAAGATTTCTGGAGGGTCCTGCGATGCTGGTTCGTGGGTTGCTTACTTTTTTGGTTTAATTTCGGGCTCGGAGTTTTTCCGTTTTAACCCAGTGGCCAAACAGACTTGCGGCGCTTTACGATCTCCTTGTATTGTTTCCACTCTGGAGAGGGTTGGAAATTTGAGGCACAGATGGAAAGTCGAGGGGATCGCTCGCATGGAATTTAACCACGGAGTCTCGACGATCGCGTTATATGCTGCTGGGCCGTCGACTACCTAAAATTCCACCGTCTTCGTGATGCTCCCGGCTCTGACGAGAGATCGACCGAGCCGAGGGTCATTGTGATGTTTCCTGAGAGTCCGATTATCGGATTGGGATCGTCCGTGATAGCGTTTAGGTCGATTCCCATCCTCTCGAGGGTGTTTTTATATATAATATTTGTCGAGCATCCGGTGTCGACCAATATTCTCGCTACGTCGATGTCCTGGATTGTTAGTCTGATAACGAGGAGTTCGTTGTGAGGTTTGGCTTGACCAGCCGTTGCTATATCCCCGAATGACACGATGTTGCGGACAGGTGATGTGGCCATGCTGTTGTTTACCAATCGTAGTTTTTGAGTAAGAGAATCCGACCTCCCCTCTTTCTAGCGCCAAACTGTGGGAACCGAAATTCGCACTGTCGATTTTGATTAAGTAAAACGGAGGAAAGCTAAGTAAACCTAACTTTCCCTGAAGGTCCGGATTCTCTGCGACAACCAACGACAAGTGATCAAATAAATGCGGAAAGGTTTTATTGATATTTGGGACTGGACCTTAAGGAAGGCTGCCTACGTACTCCTTTCGAGGATCAAGTCGGACGTAGTTCAGTTGGAAGGGTTTGAACAAGAGATCGAACTGCCTGGTGGAGTTCGTCTAGTACGAGCGTTAGTCATAGAAACGGGCATGTCGAGAATAATGCCTAGGGTTTCTATGTGCGGAGCTCTAAGTAAAAGGATTGTTAGATCCTTCCGAGAGAGACAGGAGCCTGCGGACAAGATGAAAATAGAACGAGAGGCGGCCGGACGTTCTAGGTCCTACCTTGCTAGTCTACCGCCTGAATTCTAAGTTCTTAACCTAACAGGAGCTCTCTAGGGTCTCCAATCTCGGATTTCTATCTCTCTTAGTGATTTTTTGCTCTGCCTTTCTTCCTCTCCAAAGCTCCTTTATATACTCCTTCTTATGACGGTCTATTCTCCTCCTGGGCCGCAAGGCGGGCTTCTTTCCATTTTCGTCGGCTTTCATCTGGAAACTTGACATTTATCTTCGGGAAACTTGACATTTATCCTTCCGGAAATTTAGCATTTATCTTGCTATGCAAAGATAAACGTAAATCGTCGTATCTATCTCAGATAATCGTAAACGGACTGTCCGATCGTGTTTGGTCCCTTTCGGGCCGTTTCCAGGACTTCCGTGGTTTTCTACGATTTCTCCGGAAGTTCTTCATTCGTTTGTAGAGTTGAGACGAGTGGTGTCTTAAGATAACCATCGCTGTTTCGTACGAAGAATTTAAGATCTTCCTTCCTGTCGATATCTTACGAGTTTCTGAAGTTTTCCCGACGGTCCTAGATTAGAGTAAGAACCGGAGTTTCGTATGCGGAATCTCAATGATTCGTCCTGCAAGGACTTGGGAAAGAATCGAAATACAGACTTCCGATGGCCGGGGACTAGGATTCGTGTACGAAAGATTGTTATCCGAAGACCCGAGCCAGCACGGGGCTAGCCGCCCGGCGACCATGGCCAGCACGGGCGCTAGCCGCCGGCGGCCATGGCCAGCACGGGGTTAGCCGCCCGCCGGCCACGGCCAGCACGGGCGCTAGCCGCCGGCGGCCACGGCCAGCACGGGGCTAGCCGCCCGGCGGCCACGGCCAGCACGGGCGCTAGCCGCCGGCGGCCTCGGCCAGCACGGGGCTAGCCGCCCGGCGGCTACGGACCAGCACGTGCGTCTCGACGAGGGCTTCGATTTGATATGTTGATCGTTTTCTGGGTCCTCACGGTTTGAGAGAACGGGTTCTTTGAAGTTTCCCGGCGGCCGAACCAGCACGGGGGCTTAGCCGCCCGGCGGCCAGGACCAGCACGGGGGCTAGCCGCCGGCGGCCAGGACCAGCACGTGCGTCTCGACGAGGGCTTCGATTTGATATCTTGATCGTTCTCTGGGTCCTCACGGTTTGAGAGAACGGGTTTCTTTGAAGTTTTCCGGCGGCCGAACCAGCACGGGGGCTTAGCCGCCCGGCGGCCAGGACCAGCACGGGGGCTAGCCGCGCCGGCCAGGACCAGCACATGCGTCTCGACGAGGGCTTCGATTTGATATCTTGATCGTTCTCTGGGTCCCACGGTTTGAGAGAACGGGCTCTTTGAAGTTTCAAGGCGGATTCCTTGTCGTTCAGCCTATCCAAACTTAGATCACTTCCCGTTTCTTCCTTATACTTTCGTATGAGAAATAGACTTAGCCGTTGATTTCGAGATAACCGTTTTTGACCCCAATAAAGAGCTTTGATGCTCTGATACCATGAT
>NW_026615654.1:0-44671 GCF_000801105.2 Raphanus sativus
TTTGAACATCCTGTTGCCTAGTATTTCTTTTAAAAGTGATTGTGAGGCTTGTATATTAGGAAAACATTGTAGAAATGTGTTTCCTAAATCAATGACCATCTATGAGAATTGCTTTGATTTAATTCATTCTGATGTTTGGACTGCACCTTGCCATCTAGAGAGCAGCATGTATTTCGTGACTTTTATAGATGAAAGTCTAAGTATACTTGGATCACTTGATGCAATCAAAAGATAGGGTGCTAGAAGCCTTTAAAAACTTTCAGAATTATGTCACTAACCATTTTAATGTCAAGATTAAAATTCTAGATCGATATTGGTGGTGAATACACTAGCACAGCCTTCAAACAACACTTAGCTTCTCACGGCATCATACATCAAACCAGCTGTCCTTACACACCTCAACAAAATGGTGTGGCAGAGAGAAAGAATAGACACCTAATGGAAGTGGCCAGGAGCATGATGTTTCACTCCAATGTGCCTAAGAGGTTTTGGGGAGATGCACAGTGGTTACAGCTGCTTATCTTATCAACCGCACGCCAACAAGGGTTCTTCACAATGCCACCCCATATGAGGTATTGAACAAAGCTAAATCATCTATAGATCACTTGCGTGTGTTTGGGTGTGTGTGTTTTGTATTGATTCCAGGAGAGCTTAGAAACAAGCTGCTGGAGGCCAAGAGTAGAAAGGCAATTTCATTGGGTATTCAACACCACCAAGGGTTACAAATGCTATGTACCAGAGACTAGAAGAGTCCTGGTGTCAAAGAGATGTTAAGTTCATGGAATCAACAGGCTACTATGATGAGAAGAGTTGGGATGACCTCAAGGATCTTTCTCAGTCAGCCACTGATAGAGCTAACAACCTGAGAATCATTATGGAGAGACTTGGCATCAGTCTACCAAATGAACCAGCAAAAGAAAGGGAGACCTCCACTCGGGCTGCTGAAGAAGTAGAAGGAGTTGGAGTATCTCATCCTGATCATGAGGGGGGCAATGGAGATGATCAATCTGTGCGCAGCTCAGCCTGAAGAGAACTCAGGAGTATCTCATGATCAAGAAGAGATGGGATCACAACCACAAGCAGCCACTGAACCTCATGAGGAACCAAGTGACAACAATCAAGCTGATCAGATACAAACCTTGAGAAGAAGTACAAGGAACAGGAGACCAGCCTCAGATTGGATCAACACAAGGGTTACTTCAATGCTAAAGCTGTGGCAACATCCTACCAGTGCAGTATGTTCACTAGCTCACTATCCAGCAGAGCATCAAGCCTTCATCACCGAATTGGATCAAGAATGGATTCCAAAGACATATGAGGAAGCCATGCAAGATGAGGAGTGGGGAGCATCTGTTGGAGAAGAGATGGGAGCCATGGAAAAGAATGAAAACATATTTTGAAAGTGAGCTTCCCAAGGAAAGAAAGCAGTGACAAGCCGGCTTCTCTTCACAATCAAGTATGGAGCCAATGGAAAGCCAGAGAGGAAGAAAACCAGACTGGTGGCAAGAGGCTACACTCAAGTATATGGTGAAGATACTTGGATACATTTGCACCAGTGGCAAAACTGCACCCATAAGAATACTACTCTCACTTGCGGTCAACTTGGAGTGGGACTTTGGCAAATGGATGTGAAGAATGCATTTCTTCAAGGAGAGTTAGAGATGATGAAGTATACATGAGACCTCCTCCCGGCCTTGAAGACATGGTGAAACCAGGAAATGTGCTTAGACTCAGGAAGGCCATCTACGGATTAACAATCTCCAAGAGCATGGTACCACAAGCTAAGCACACACTGAACGGAAGGAGGCTTTGTGAAGTCTCAACAAGACCATTCTCTCTTCACACTCACCAGCAAGGAAGGTATCATAGTCATACTGGTATATGTTGATGACATATCATCACTGGTAGCAACAAGGAAGGTATCCTCTCCACTAAATCTTTTCTCAAATCTACTTTTGATATTAAGGATTTGGAGAGTTAAAGTACTTCCTAGGGATTGAATTTTGCCGCTCTAAAGAGGGCTGTTCATGTCTCAAAGGAAGTACACACTTGATATCTTGAATGAGGCAGGAACCATTGGAAGTAGACAGGCCAAAACACCATTGGAAGAAGGTTACAAGGTGCTGCGAGAGGGGAGTATGAAGCTACTCCATTTCAAGATGTCAAGAAGTATAGGAGAATGGTGGGCAAGCTCATCTACTTGACCATAACCAGACCGGATGTGTGCTTGCTGTGAATCAAGTGAGTCAACACATGGGAGCCCCTAAGGTGCATCATTGGAACATGGTAGAGAGAATCTTGAGATACTTGAGAGAGGCGCCGGGTCAAGGAGTTTGGATGGCGTGTAACAAGAGTACTGAAGTTGTGGGGTATTGTGATGCTGATTGGGCTGGAGACAGAGTAGATAGAAGATCAACCACAGGGTATTGCACATTCATTGGAGGGAATCTGGTCACATGGAAGAGCAAGAAGCAAAAAGTGGTGTCTTGCTCAAGTGCTGAAGCAGAATATAGAGCAATGAGGAAACTTACTAGTGAGCTGATATGGATCAAGGGTCTACTCAAGGATTTGGGCATTGAGATCAGTACACCAATGACCATGCATTGTGACAACCAAGCGGCCATACACATTGCAAGCAACTCAGTCTTCCATGAGAGGACTAAGCATATAGAAGTGGACTGCCACAAAGTGAGACAAGCAGTGGAGCAGCTAGTGATTCTTCCATGCTATACTCGGAGTGAGGATCAACTAGCTGACATCTTCACCAAGGCAGCCAGCAGCAAGGTTTGTGAGTTCATTCATCCTAAACTTGGACTCATAGACCTCACTTGTCACTGATCCTCTTAACCATGAAGGATTCTACTCTTTTTCCTTTGCTTGGTTTTTATCCCAAGTGGTTTTTCCAAGTAAAGGTTTTAATGAGGGAATGCTTCATGGTTTCCAAGCTTGATCAATCCCTATGGTCAAGCTTGAGGGGGAGTGTTGACATGAAGCAATAATAAGGAGTGAAGACATGAAGCTAGCAGAGACATTGGTGAAGAGTAAGAGACAATGCATGCGCATGATGAGTTGATGATTTACTATGGTGTGTCGTGCAAGGCAAGGAAGAGTCTCTTATTTAAATCACCAAGGAAAGATACATTAACTAGAAGCAAGAGAGGATGTCGACACAAGAAGAATAGAGTCGTTGAGGAAGAAGTCACGGGACTGTCTAAGGAAGATCAGAGACAGAGAACCGTTGTGAACGGTCACTATCACTCGTCTGGCCGAGCCAAGATCGACCAGCCTCTCTCCTATTTGTTTATTCTTCTTGTACTACCTCTTATTAGTTTATTGTTTCTCCCATTGTCGATTAGCTCATGTGTTTGTCTTTAAGTAGCTTGTAACATGTTCTGAATCAAGTAAGGAAATATGAATTCCTAAATCTCTCTCTCTTTTGTTTACGCAAATCACTTCTCCCTCTCTCTTCTCTTTCACTCGAATTCATCTTTGCTTCTCCCTGGTTCTTTAATTCTTATCACAAACTCTCTTTAATCCTCACAAAATCTCAGGGTCTACTTGTTTATTATTTCCCTTCTGTCGACATTGTACTTGTAAGTCTCTATATATGGGTTGCTCCCATAAACAAATCAATCAAGTGAATCATTTCCATTATTCTCTCAACTTCTCACTCGCCATGTTTCTCTCTTTCTCCTAAGTCTTACACAAGTTACTAATCTTCTCTACTAAACTCTTCTTGATTCTCTAATTCTCACAGAACCAATATATAAGAAGCTTGATTGGGAACCACTAATCAGTGGAGAATAACCAGGAAGTTGAATAAATCTCATAAAAGTTGTGAGCAAGAAGATATCCCACCTTCTATCCAGATAATTCCAGATTAGCCTGTTCGGACATATGCCATTATCTTCATGATTCTTATCAAACCAGGATGAACCACGATCTAGGAAGCTTTATTTGGAACCACTAATCAGTGGAGAATAACCAGGAAGTTGAATAAATCTCATAAGTGTTGTGAGCAAGAAGATATCCCACCTCTATCCAGATGATTCCAGATTAGCCTGTTCGGACATATGCCATTATCTTCATGATTCTTATCAAACCAGGATGAACCACGATCTAAGAAGCTTTATTGGAACCACTAATCAGTGGAGAATAACCAGGAGTTGAATAAATCTCATAGGAGTTGTGAGTAAGAAGATATCCCACTTTCTATCCAGATGATTTCAGATTAGCCTGTTCGAACATATGGCAATATCTTCATGATTCTTATCAAACCAGGATGAACCACGATCTAAGAAGCTTTATTTGAACCACTAATCAGTTGAGAATAACCAGGAAGTTGAATAAATCTCATAAGTGTTGTGAGCAAGAAGATATCCCACCTTCTATCCAGATGATTCCAGATTAGCCTGTTCGGACATTGCCATTATCTTCATGATTCTTATCAAACCAGGATGAACCACGATCTAAGAAGCTTTATTTGGAACCACTAATCAGTGGAGAATAACCAGGAAGTTGAATAAATCTCATAAGTGTTGTGAGCAAGAAGATATCCCACCTTCTATCCAGATGATTCCAGATTAGCCTGTTCGCCATATGCCATTATCTTCATGATTCTTATCAAACCAGGATGAACCACGATCTAAGAAGCTTTATTTGGACCACTAATCAGTGGAGAACAACCAGGAAGTTGAATAAATCTCATAAGTGTTGTGAGCAAGAAGATATCCCACTTTCTATCCAGATGATTCCAGATTAGCCTGTTCGAACATATGGCAATATCTTCATGATTCTTATCAAACCAGGATGAACCAGATCTAAGAAGCTTTATTGGAACCACTAATCAGTGGAGAATGACCAGGAAGTTGAATAAATCTCATAGGAGTTGTGAGTAAGAAGATATCCCACTTTCTATCCAGATGATTCCAGATTAGCCTGTTCGAACATATGGCAATATCTTCATGATTCTTATCAAACCAGGATGAACCACGATCTAAGAAGCTTTATTTGGAACCACTAATCAGTGGAGAATAACCAGGAAGTTGAATAAATCTCATAGGAGTTGTGAGTAAGAAGATATCCCACTTTCTATCCAGATGATTCCAGATTAGCCTGTTCGAACATATGGCAATATCTTCATGATTCTTATCAAACCAGGATGAACCACGATCTAAGAAGCTTTATTTGGAACCACTAATCAGTGGAGAATAACCAGGAAGTTGAATAAATCTCTAAGTGTTGTGAGCAAAGAGATATCCCACCTTCTATCCAGATGATTTCAGATTAGCCTGTTCGGACATATGCATTATCTTCATGATTCTTATCAAACCAGGATGAACCACGATCTAAGAAGCTTTATTTGGAACCATAATCAGTGGAGAATAACCAGGAAGTTGAATAATCTCAAAGTGTTGTGAGCAAGAAGATATCCCACTTTCTATCCAGATGATTCCAGATTAGCCTGTTCGGACATATGCAATATCTTCATGATTCTTATCAAACCAGGATGAACCACGATCTAAGAAGCTTTATTTGGAACCACTAATCAGTGGAGAATAACCAGGAAGTTGAATAAATCTCATAGGAGTTGTGAGTAAGAAGATATCCCACTTTCTATCCAGATGATTCCAGATTAGCCTGTTCGACACATATGGCAATATCTTCATGATTCTTATCAAACCAGGATGAACCAATATCTAAGAAGCTTGATTGGAACCACTAATCAGTGGAGAATAACCAGGAAGTTGAATAAATCTCATAAAGTTGTGAGTAAGAAGATATCCCACCTTCTATCCAGATGATTCCAGATTAGCCTGTTCGGACATATGCATTATCTTCATGATTCTTATCAAACCAGGATGAACCACGATCTAAGAAGCTTTATTGGAACACATAATCAGTGGAGAATAACCAGGAAGTTGAATAAATCTCATAAGTGTTGTGAGTAAGAAGATATCCCACTTTCTATCCAGATGATTCCAGATTAGCCTGTTCGGACATATGGCAATATCTTCATGATTCTTATCAAACCAGGATGAACCACGATCTAAGAAGCTTTATTTGGACCACTAATCAGTGGAGAATAACCAGGAAGTTGAATAAATCTCATAGGAGTTGTGAGTAAGAAGATATCCCACTTTCTATCCAGATGATTCCAGATTAGCCTGTTCGGACATATGCAATATCTTCATGATTCTTATCAAACCAGGATGAACCACGATCTAAGAAGCTTTATTTGGAACCACTAATCAGTGGAGAATAACCAGGAAGTTGAATAAATCTCATAGGATTTGAGTAAGAAGATATCCCACTTTCTATCCAGATGATTCCAGATTAGCCTGTTCGACATATGCAAATCTTCATGATTCTTATCAAACCAGGATGAACCACGATCTAAGAAGCTTTATTTGGAACCACTAATCAGTGGAGAATAACCAGGAAGTTGAATAAATCTCATAGGAGTTGTGAGTAAGAAGATATCCCACCTTCTATCCAGATGATTCCAGATTAGCCTGTTCGGACATATGGCAATATCTTCATGATTCTTATCAACCAGGATGAACCACGATCTAAGAAGCTTTATTGGAACCACTAATCAGTGGAGAATAACCAGGAAGTTGAATAAATCTCATAGTGTTTGTGAGCAAGAAGATATCCCACCTTCTATCCAGATGATTCCAGATTAGCCTGTTCGGACATATGCCATTATCTTCATGATTCTTATCAAACCAGGATGAACCACGATCTAAGAAAGCTTTATTTGGAACCACTAATCAGTGGAGAATAAACCAGGAAGTTGAATAAATCTCATAGGAGTTGTGAGAAGAAGATATCCCACTTTCTATCCAGATGATTCCAGATTAGCCTGTTCGACATATGGCAATATCTTCATGATTCTTATCAAACCAGGATGAACCACGATCTAAGAAGCTTTATTTGGAACCATTAATCAGTTGAGAATAACCAGGAAGTTGAATAAATCTCATAAGTGTTGTGAGCAAGAAGATATCCCACCTTCTATCCAGATGATTCCAGATTAGCCTGTTCGGACATTTGCCATTATCTTCATGATTCTTATCAAACCAGGATGAACCACGATCTAAGAAGCTTTATTTGGAACCACTAATCAGTGGAGAATAACCAGGAAGTTGAATAAATCTCATAAGTGTTGTGAGCAAGAAATATCCCACCTTCTATCCAGATGATTCAAGATTAGCCTGTTCGGCCATATGTCATTATCTTCATGATTCTTATCAAACCAGGATGAACACGATCTAAGAAGCTTTATTTGGAACCAATAATCAGTGGAGAATAACCAGGAAGTTGAATAAATCTCATAAGTGTTGTGAGCAGAAGATATCCCACTTTCTATCCAGATGATTCCAGATTAGCCTGTTCGAACATATGGCAATATCTTCATGATTCTTATCAAACCAGGATGAACCAAGATCTAAGAAGCTTTATTGGAACCACTAATCAGTGGAGAATGACCAGGAAGTTGAATAAATCTCATAGGAGTGTGAGTAAGAAGATATCCCACTTTCTATCCAGATGATTCCAGATTAGCCTGTTCGAACATATGGCAATATCTTCATGATTCTTATCAAACCAGGATGAACCACGATCTAAGAAGCTTTATTTGGAACCACTAATCAGTGGAGAATAACCAGGAAGTTGAATAAATCTCATAGGAGTTGTGAGAAGAAGATATCCCACTTTATATCCAGATGATTCCAGATTAGCCTGTTCGAACAATATGGCAATATCTTCATGATTCTTATCAAACCAGGATGAACCACGATCTAAGAAGCTTTATTTGGAACCACTAATCAGTGGAGAATAACCAGGAAGTTGAATAAATCTCATAAGTGAGAGAATGTAAAGATTAAGGAGAGATTAAGAGGAGATTATGATAACCATTGTGAGAATTCAAGAGAAAGAGAGAGGAGTTCGCGAGAGAGAAGTAAAGAAAGAGGAAACTGTTTCCTTGATTCATTTAGTTCATCACACACATACATAAATAGCTAAATCGACATACAAGAAGAAGTAATAAACAAAGGGGCTCAGACTGCGCAGACTGATCTTGGATAGTGACAGCTCAGGAACGGCTATGAGGCAAAGTGAACATGTGATCTTTATAGTAAACAATTCCTTGCCGACATCCCTCCTTTGTCTTGACCTTCCAACGGCATTCTTCTTCTCCTAAACCTTCCTTGGCAAGTCACTCTTTGCTTCCTTGTGGCGGTTAGGATTATTTGAATCCAAGAGAGGCAATGCACATACTTGTAGAACAAGGCATCGCCATCCAAGCTCATCTTTGATATATCTGATCTTGTTTATCTCCTTATGTCTTCATGTCAACACTCCCCCTCAAGCTTGACCATATAGAACAAGTCAAGCTTGGAAGCCATGAAGCAATCCCTCATTAAAACCTTAGCTTGGCAAAACCCAATGGGACAAAAACCAAGCCAAGGAAAAAGAGTAGATTACTTCATGGAGGAGAGATCAGTGACATGAGAGGTCTATGAGTCCTAACCGTGGATGGATGAACTCACAGACCTTGGTGCTTGCTGCCTTTGTGAAGATGTCAGCTAGCTGCTCCTCACTTCGTGTGTAGCATGGCAATATCACTTTCTGCTCCACTGCTTGTCTAACCTTGTGGCAGTCTACTTCAATGTGTTTGGTTCTTTCTGATATTTTTACAGAGTTCAGATGCTTGAGTGATGAATGAACAGATTAGAAATGTATTTAAGAGTTTGTATGAGAGAATAAAGAATGGCGAGAGAGAAAGAGAGATTAAGAGATTGAGAGTGTATGATTGTGAGAGAGAATAGTAACCAGAGAATGAGAATAAGGTAACCAAAGTATTGAAGAAGAGAGACTCTCTCAGCTTACCCAATACAAACGACATCATTAAGCTTAAATACAAGGTCATAACATGAAAGCCCTAAGCCAAAAGGATAAGCAATGGAGAGTTGAGATTGAATGTTTTGAAATGAATGGACCAGATGAAGTCAAGCTGTGTGAGAGGAGCCTGGTTGGCGTGTTTGAATACATGGCTAGAAATGATCTTCCTTTGCGCATGTATCAAGCCATCTCTTTGGCTAAGTGCATAACCAGGCTGTGCTCTTCCTTTTCAGTCATAGCCAGCCTGTCAAGTGTGCCTTTACCTTATCCATAAACGGCTATCTTGTTTGGACCAAACCCTCTCCTTGCTTCAGCTGTTTACACCAGCATCATCTTCTCTTCTTATTTTACCAACGCACCTCTCCTCATTGCCTTGTCTCTCAAGTCTTGATCACTTGTACGGACTTCATGACCGTACACTTTGCGCCCAGACTTTGCACTTTCCTCAAATGTGGTTAAATGGTTGATATGGAAAGTTTTGGGTCGACCATGTCCGTACAGTCCGTACAGTCCGTACGGCTGTCCGTACATGTTGCCCTCACTTTGCACCATCAACCATTTCCTCCTAAACACCTCCAATGTCTCCTTGCTCACATACTGAACCCTCCTTGAACTCATCTCATCATGATAAACACTTCAGAGTACTTCTGAAGCTATATTGAACTCTTCAGTTCAACACTCCCCCTCAAGCTTGACTTTAGTGATCCTAAATCAAGCTTGGAACTCTGAAGAGTCTCCCTCATTAAAAACCTTGCAAAGAAAACCCATTGGGACAAAACTTTGCAAGGGAAAAAGAGTAGAGCTCTCCAAAGCCTAGGGATTGGCCAGTGAGTCTTTGTGCCTTAAACCAGTATGGTTGGTCACAAAGAACTCTGGATCATGGCCTAACTGGTGCAGCAACACCAATGAGATGCTGCACATACCACACAACTCAACTTTGCCTCTTATGGAACCGGTTTGGAACTCCCCCTTTCAATTAGCTTCAAGGCTTCTTCTTAAATAGGCTAGGAGACTACCAGAACTCCTTCAGGCTCACGTGAGACTGATCAATCACTCCAAACTCAGCTTGTCCTCTTCATAGACTCTGGTTTGGATCTCCCCCTCTCAATAGACTCCACAGTTTACTTAGAGAGACTAGAGAACCAACTATAAACACTTCAGTGAGGCTTAGGCAATTGACCTTTTCCTCTTCAGCTTCACATCTTCATATACCTATTCTTTCCTCCTCCTCTCAACCGACTTTACAGACTACTTAGAAAGGCTAGGAGAAGAGTAGACTTCTTCTCTCATTCCTGAAACTTCATTGTATCTTCTTGTACCACCAGCTCAACCTCTCTTCCATCCTTCATCTCTTGTTGCCTCAAGACCCGGATACTGCTTGCAACTAGAGCCAGTGATGATGAGTTTGGAGGATATGTATACTAAAGCAGGAGAACCGTGTCTCCGGGTCGTAGCTAAAGTATACACATACCTAACAAACTCATCCCATTCCTTCTTTGTGATTTGTGATTTGTTCACCTGCTCCTTTGCTCTCTTGCTTCTTAAGCTGCTCCTTGACTCACTTCTACACCAGGTCTTGTTCTACATGGTTCTTCTCCACTATGTGAAGAACTATCTGTGCTTTGATCTTCCAAGCCTCTTGCTTCATGTTTTCTTCTTCATCCGGATTGGATACAGATGGAGGTAACTTCACTTCATGAGTTGGATTTGAGCTGTGGGATTACATGTGGACTTGCGGAAGCTCTCACAGCTCTGCTTCACCACATCACTTCCATTGTACACACAATGGTCACAATCTTCTTTCTTCTTAACTTAGGTGGATGGTGAGCCAAGAACCACTCTTGTGAACCTGAAACATCACTCAAACTCTAGCAAGAATCAGTAACAATGCATTGGGTCAACCCTTGATGCATCATCAAGTTTGGACACCAATGTCTTAAGCAAAGCAACCAGATCAACTAGACAAAACAGGCTTAATCCTTTGCAAGGAAACTCCTTAAGCACTAGTAAGACCTTACCAGATCAATACAAGTTACTTAGGCACCTTTCTTAAGCTTCTTTACTTAGCATTTAGATATGAATCTAATGCCTTAGTAAGATAGCTCCTAGATAGTATGCATCTTCTTTAAAGAACCTTTAGCTTTAAAGTTCATGCATACTCATCCCATTCATCAACCACATCAATATAATACAGCCAGCCAAAACATAAAGCTCACTATCAAGAAAGGTTTATAAGAATTTCTTACAGCCAAGGAACCAGATTGGTACTTGTAACACTCTTTTGAAGGTCACAGCTTGATTGGTTGCCGAATGTAGGTCTGTGGTTGATGCTCTCCATTGTACCTGATACATTTTCCCAAGGGTGCATCAGTTCTGTTCGCATAACATAACTTGCATCACACTAATGCATCACATTCAATCAACCATTCCAAGAACCATTTCAAGATTGAGATTAAGAAATGATTATCAAGAGATGACTTGAATTAAACAAGAAGAGTTTTAAGAAACCTCCCCTTTTGTTTGTATGAGTTCTTGACTCTCAGAGTTTTGTAGGGTCTCTCCCTTTTTCAGAGTTTTATAGGGTCTCTCCCCTTTTTAGCTTGTGCACCATCTTCTTGGCCGACTTCAACTCGATGGACGACCAGGTAGATTCATCAGCTTCTTCTCAATCATTTCGCATTGAAGTGTAATTGATGAGGAGCCTTCTTGCTACTCAGCCAAGACTGCTCTGAACAGTCTCTTGACTTAGACACGCCACTGCTTAAGCCCACCAGTTGATGCCCCTTATAAGAAGCCTTTGCACCCGCTTACCGGACCATGAAACTTACACATTTCCCTCCCTCAAGCTTACACTCCAAGATTCAGTTTAGGAGCTAAGCTTGTAAGGCCAGTTTCATGGACAAGGAATCACCAGCCTCAACAGACTTTCTGTGGTGATCTCCCAGTCTTGTGAGCTCTCCTCCTTATATCAGGAACTAGGGTGTTTGAATCACCATAGAGAGTCGTCACAAGACATCCCCAGCTGCATAACTACCATGATACACTTCCTGTACTCTTTGGACTAGACATGTCCTCATGGTATTATGCAGTGGCACTAGACCATGATCACTACACTCTTGGTCATTGGTATGCTCCAGTATCACTCGTCTGTGTACCTAACATCACCACAACTCAATGCAAGATCAGATCTTCTCATTGGGACCAAACCAAGATTTTTACATCTTGTTTGATCACCAATGTCCCAATGCACCAACCTTGAAACACAACAAGATTAAACTACATTTTCAGCCATATAAAATGCAATGCAAGCTTATAGCTATACACTGACATTTCTAGGCACACACACCTTTGTTTACAGACAAAGGCACTTTTCCAATGCACAAACAATGCATGCTTCAACTTAACAATTCTATATGAATGCAATAGGTTCAACCGCGAACTACTGGAGACTATGCTCACAGTTCCAATCAATCCAAAGATGCAAGCAACCTAGACACTTTCTATATGCTGCAAGCCACTACAAATGGAATTTAAAACAAATGCATTAAACACACAAATGCAACAGGATGAACCTTAGACTATATGAGACATGCTTAAGTATGCACACAACTTTATTCATCATGGTGTAAGCATCAGAGACATTTTCTCAATTTTGCAACACACCTATGATGATTTCCAGCTATGGCAGTACCCAAAGCAATGCAATAACTTAAACATGAGACCCTTGGGACTTCTAGACACCACTCAATGCACTAAAAATAAATACACAAGCTCTTATTAAGGGAAAGAGGTTTGCTCACAACCAAGAGATCCGAGCTGATCTCTTGAACCTCCATGGCTCCTGCTCACTTGAACTTGGCAGGTTTGAGCTTTGGATTCAACATCCAACAGCTCTCCTTGAGGTGTCCTCCCTTCTTGCAGTGATCACACTTCATGATCTTCCTATTCTCCTCCTTTTGAATCGCTTTCCCTTTGTGAGAACTCCCTCCAGTATGAACAGCAAAGGATAAAGTTTCCTTTGTTTCACACAATCCCAATGAGCACTCCTCCTTTTGGACTTGTGCACACACTTGTTCAAGTAATGGGAGTTCATCAGACTTCAAGATATGCATGATGAGATTGTTGTAAACCGGCTTGAGGGTTAACAGCAAATCAATCACTCTATCTTGTTCCCTTCTTTCATTTTGCACCTCCGGATCAATAGATTGAGGTCTAAGCCTCTCTAGCTCTGTAGTCAGTGATCTGAACTTCCTTAGATGTTCAATGAACTCACTTTCTTCTTGAGACAACTCGTTAATAGCTTTCTTAAGCTCAAAGATCTTGTAGAGATCACACCGGCTCTCATAGATCATCTTGAGAGTGTTCCACAGCTCCTTAGCACTCTCACAGTATGAGTGTGCTTCACGAATGGATGACTCCAGGTTGAGCTCAAGACTAGACAACACCACCAGGTCTTCTTGTTTCCACGCTTCATCAATGGCTAGTCTTGAACTTGCTTCTTCATCATCAGCTTCAAAGGCGGCAGCTTTGGAGATGTTTGGACCATCTGAGATGCAATGGTTCCATAGCTCTTTCCCAACAAGAGCTGTCTTCATCAATCGAGACCAGAGAGGGTAGTTACAGCCTTGAAGAGTAACTGGACAGGTAATAGCTTTTGAGAACACCATCTTGAATCCGCAAAAGCAAATGACTTTCTTCAAGCTTGTAACTTCAGGAGGTAACCAACGGATGAACTTGAATCTTAAGGGGAGGATAGAGATAAGAACTTGAGCTTGTGTTGTTGCGGAAGACTTCACCAGGTTTCTGAGCAACCAGGCTCTGATACCATGATATTTTTACAGAGTTCAGATGCTTGAGTGATGAATGAACAGATTAGAAATGTATTTAAGAGTTTGTATGAGAGAATAAAGAATGGCGAGAGAGAAAGAGAGATTAAGAGATTGAGAGTGTATGATTGTGAGAGAGAATAGTAACCAGAGAATGAGAATAAGGTAACCAAAGTATTGAAGAAGAGAGACTCTCTCAGCTTACCCAATACAAACGACATCATTAAGCTTAAATACAAGGTCATAACATGAAAGCCCTAAGCCAAAAGGATAAGCAATGGAGAGTTGAGATTGAATGTTTTGAAATGAATGGACCAGATGAAGTCAAGCTGTGTGAGAGGAGCCTGGTTGGCGTGTTTGAATACATGGCTAGAAATGATCTTCCTTTGCGCATGTATCAAGCCATCTCTTTGGCTAAGTGCATAACCAGGCTGTGCTCTTCCTTTTCAGTCATAGCCAGCCTGTCAAGTGTGCCTTTACCTTATCCATAAACGGCTATCTTGTTTGGACCAAACCCTCTCCTTGCTTCAGCTGTTTACACCAGCATCATCTTCTCTTCTTATTTTACCAACGCACCTCTCCTCATTGCCTTGTCTCTCAAGTCTTGATCACTTGTACGGACTTCATGACCGTACACTTTGCGCCCAGACTTTGCACTTTCCTCAAATGTGGTTAAATGGTTGATATGGAAAGTTTTGGGTCGACCATGTCCGTACAGTCCGTACAGTCCGTACGGCTGTCCGTACATGTTGCCCTCACTTTGCACCATCAACCATTTCCTCCTAAACACCTCCAATGTCTCCTTGCTCACATACTGAACCCTCCTTGAACTCATCTCATCATGATAAACACTTCAGAGTACTTCTGAAGCTATATTGAACTCTTCAGTTCAACACTTTCATGGAAGACTGAGTTGCTGGCAATGTGTATAGCCGCCTGGTTATCACAATGCATAGTGATTGGTGAGGTAGTCTCTACTCCCAAGTCCTTAAGCAGTCCCTTGATCCAAATCAGCTCACTTGTGAGCTTTCTCATGGCTCTATACTCTGCCTCAGCACTTGAACATGAAACCACCTTTTGCTTCTTGCTCTTCCAAGTCACCAAGTTGCCTCCAATAAATGTGCAATAACCAGTAGTTGATCTCCTATCAATTCTGTCTCCAGCCCAATCAGCATCACAATACCCAACTATCTCAGTGTTCTTGTTGCACCCCATCCATATTCCTTGTCCTGGCGCCTCTCTTAGATACCTTAGTATCCTCTCCACCATGTTCCAATGATGCATCTTGGGAGCTTGCATATGCTGGCTCACCTGGTTGACTGCAAAGCACACATCAGGTCTTGTGATAGTGAGATATATCAGCTTCCCAACCATTCTTCTATAGTGCTTCACATCTCCATAAGCCTTGTCTTCAATCTCCCCCTCACGCATCACTTTGTATCCATCTTCTAGTGGTGTTTTAGCAGCTCTTCCGCCAAGATCACCAACTTCTTTTAACAAATCCAGAGTGTATTTCCTTTGAGACAGGAACAACCCTTCCTTTGATCTGCATATCTCAATCCCAAGGAAATACTTGAGCTCTCCCAAGTCCTTGATGTCAAATGTTGCTTTGAGAAACACCTTGGTTGAGTTGATCCCTTCTTTGTCACTGCCTGTGATGATTATATCATCCACATAGATGAGTATAACAATGATCCCTTGCTTGCTGGTCAGAGTGAACAAGGTGTGGTCGGCTTCAGATTTCCTAAAACCCCTTCCATTCAGTGTTGAACTCAGCTTGTGATACCAGGCTCTTGGAGATTGCTTTAGACCATATATTGCTTTCCTCAATCTCAAAACATTTCCAGGCTTGACCATGCTTTCCATTCCAGGTGGTGGGCGCATGTATACTTCATCTTCTAGCTCTCCTTGTAAGAATGCATTCTTGACATCCATTTGCCAAAGATCCCACTCCAAATTCACAGCAAGTGAGAGCACAACTCTTATGGTGTGTAACTTTGCTACTGGCGCAAATGTTTCTAGGTAATCCTCACCATACACTTGGGTGTAGCCTCTTGCTACTAGCCTGGTCTTCTTCCTTTCTGGTTTCCCATTAGCTAGATACTTGATAGTGAACAGAAGCATGCTGGTCACTGCCTTCTTGCCTTTGGGAAGCTCACTCTCAAAGAAGGTTCCATTCTTCTCCATAGCCCCCATCTCATCTTCTACTGAGTCTCTCCATTCCTTGATTGCCATAGCCTCCTCATATGTCCTTGGTATGTAAGCCTCATCAAGGTTGGTAATGAACACTTGATGATCCTTAGGGTATTGAGCTAGGGAGCATGTTGCTTGTGTTGGATGAGCAACTGCTTGGCTGTTGAAATATACCCTTGTGTTGCTCCAGTTTGATGGTGGATTCCTGACCCTTGTGCTTCTCCTAAGCGGCTGGACTTCTTCTATACTTTCAACTTCATCAGGTACAGCCTCTTGCTCTTGTACTGATGGCACACCTTGATTGTTTTCATCCTGATCATGAACCTCTTGCGCTTGATCAGTGTGTGTTCCCTCTTGAACCTCTCTTGTTTCATCTGATCCCTCTTGACCAGTGTGAGAACCCTCTTGATTCCCCCCTTCAGGATTAGGATGAATAACTTGCTCACCCTCAAGAATCACTGGAGCTGATCCCTGACCCATGTTGATGCCAAGACTCTCCATAATATGCTTCAGGTTTAGTGCTCTATCCGAGGCTTCTTGAGATAAATCTTTGAGATTCTCCCAATCTTTCTCCTCAAAGTAGCCTCTTGATTCAACAAACTTCACATCCCTGGACACCATGACTCTCCTAGTCTCTGGTACATAGCACTTGTACCCCTTTTGTGTATTTGAATAGCCAATGAACACTGCCTTGATACTTCTTGCCTCTAGCTTGTTTCTGTGATCACCTGGCCTTAATACAAAACACAAACACCCAAAGACCCGTAAGTAATCAATGGATGGTTTTCTTTTGTTCAATACCTCATATGGTGTGGAGTCCTCAAGCACTCTTGTAGGCGTCCGATTGATGAGATAGCATGCAGTCATCACAGCATCACTCCAAAATCGTTTAGGCATGTTGGTATAGAACATCATGGATCTCGCCACCTCCATTAGGTGCCTGTTCTTCCTCTCAGCAACTCCATTTTGCTGTGGGGTGTATGGGCAGCTAGTTTGGTGAATGATCCCATGTTTAGCTAGATGGCTTTTGAATGCTTTGCTTGTATATTCTCCCCCATTATCTGATCTGAATACTTTGATCTTAACATTGAAATGATTAGTTATGTAGTTCTGGAAATTAATAAAAGCATCAAGCACTCTATCTTTAGTTTGAATC
The DNA here is from genome assembly GCF_000801105.2 of Raphanus sativus. Taxonomy (NCBI): domain Eukaryota; kingdom Viridiplantae; phylum Streptophyta; class Magnoliopsida; order Brassicales; family Brassicaceae; genus Raphanus; species Raphanus sativus. The sequence continues at coordinate 17,086 of NW_026615654.1, forward strand.
ATAGTCAGCCAAGTATACTTGGATTTTTGATCAATAAATGTGACAAAGTACTTATGATTCTCTCTAGATATGCATGGTGCAGTCCAGACATCAGAATGTATGAGATCAAAGCAATTTTCATAAATGGTAGACGATTTTGGGAAGACAGTTTTGCAGTGTTTACCAAGGATACAAGCTTCACAGCCATCATTTTTAAACACAACATTAGGTAATAAAATGTTCAAGGCACGAGAATGAGGATGACCTAATCTAGCATGCCACAATACATCATTATCTAAGACAGGAATTGAACTAAAAGCAGATAAATTTGAACTGGTCTTGATGTCTTCAAGTAGGTACAAGTCCTCCTTTGTAACACCTTTGCCAATCAACTTAAGAGTCTCAATATCCTGAAACATAACCTCATTAGGACTGAATATTACATTGCAATGTAAATCAGTAGCAACTCTTTTGACAGAAAGCAAATTTGATGCAAAAGATGGCATATAAAATGCTTTGGTATCTCTATCAAACAATTTAATGGTTCCTTCACCCTGAATGGGAATTCTATCACCATTAGCAATTTTAACATGTCCTAAAACAGGTTTAATGTTCTCAATTAACTCAGCATTACTAATCATATGATGAGAGGCGCCAGAGTCTATTATCAAAGGTTTGATGCTACTAGATGCATTCATATTTGTTGTAAGAGCATGAGGAGCACTAGACAATCTATATGATGCATTTAGAGAATAACCAAGTGTTTTACCAGACTCCCTTAAGGCTTTGATGAGAGCTTCAATGTCAGATTTCTTGACATTCTCATTGTGTGCTCCATCACTAGTAGCCTTGGCGCGCATAGGGGTAGAGGTCTCTCCCACATCACCAGAGAAGTTGGCTTTTGCATCAGTTCGGAACTTCTGGGGCTTGAGGTGTGGGTGGAGAATCCAGCACTTGTCTCTCCCATGACCTTTCTTCTTGCAGTGGTCACACTCCCACACCTTCTTGTCTCCAGGTTTGTAGTATCCTTTGTTTGCTGCGCCTTCAACAGGAGCCTCTACACCATCAGCTTTATTTGCAAGGATGAGCTCTCCCTTTCCTCCAAATAGCCCCACTGATCCTTGCTCCTTTTGTATCTGAGCACACAACTCCTCTAGAGATGGAAGCTTGTCGCTCCTCAAAATGTGCTTAATCAGATCACCATACACCGGGTTGAGAGTAAAGAGCAAGGCAAACACCTTATCTTGTTCTTTTCTCTCATTAATCACTTCCGGGTCAACACTGGATGGTCTCAACATCTCCATCTCTGCCCAAAGTGACCTGAACTTCCCAAAGTGAGTAGAGAAGTCAGTGTCCTCTTGGGAGAGAGTGTTGATAGCCCTCTTGACTTCAAACACCCTACTGATGTTGGAGATGTTCCCATACACTTTCTTAAGTGTTTCCCAAAGTTCTTTGGAGGTTTCACAGTAGGAATAAGCTTCTAAGATAGGCGCATCTAGGCTGTTTTGAATGATTGAAAGCACCATGAGGTCCTCCTGACCTTTCTTCCTATCACCTTCAGCCGCACTAGCCTCTTCTTTGCCATCCTCTCCTAGGACAGTCTTGGTTGTAGCCTTGCCCTCCACGCACTCCCAAAGACCTCTGCCTCCTAGTGCTGTCTTGGCAAGCCTTGACCATAGCAAGTAATTTGGACCTTTTAAAGTCACTGGTATCGACACCATCTTTGAGTGAGTTTCCATTTTTGGCAAATTTTTAAGCTGGAAATCAAGAACAAGTGAAGAACACCAAGAACTTTGCCAAAAATAGAAAAGAAAGATTCAGAGTTTTGCGGAAAAGTAAGAAAAGAAAATAAGAGAATTGGTTCCAAGAGCTTTTATTGCTCTGATACCATGAGAGAATGTAAAGATTAAGGAGAGATTAAGAGGAGATTATGATAACCATTGTGAGAATTCAAGAGAAAGAGAGAGGAGTTCGCGAGAGAGAAGTAAAGAAAGAGGAAACTGTTTCCTTGATTCATTTAGTTCATCACACACATACATAAATAGCTAAATCGACATACAAGAAGAAGTAATAAACAAAGGGGCTCAGACTGCGCAGACTGATCTTGGATAGTGACAGCTCAGGAACGGCTATGAGGCAAAGTGAACATGTGATCTTTATAGTAAACAATTCCTTGCCGACATCCCTCCTTTGTCTTGACCTTCCAACGGCATTCTTCTTCTCCTAAACCTTCCTTGGCAAGTCACTCTTTGCTTCCTTGTGGCGGTTAGGATTATTTGAATCCAAGAGAGGCAATGCACATACTTGTAGAACAAGGCATCGCCATCCAAGCTCATCTTTGATATATCTGATCTTGTTTATCTCCTTATGTCTTCATGTCAACAATAAGTGTTGTGAGCAAGAAGATATCCCACCTTCTATCCAGATGATTTCAGATTAGCCTGTTCGGACATATGCCATTATCTTCATGATTCTTATCAAACCAGGATGAACCACGATCTAAGAAGCTTTATTTGGAACCAATAATCAGTGGAGAATAACCAGGAAGTTGAATAAATCTCATAAGTGTTGTGAGCAAGAAGATATCCCACTTTCTATCCAAATGATTCCAGATTAGCCTGTTCGAACATATGGCAATATCTTCATGATTCTTATCAAACCAGGATGAACCAAGATCTAAGAAGCTTTATTTGGAACCACTAATCAGTGGAGAATGACCAGGAAGTTGAATAAATCTCATAGGAGTTGTGAGTAAGAAGATATCCCACTTTCTATCCAGATGATTCCAGATTAGCCTGTTCGAACATATGGCAATATCTTCATGATTCTTATCAAACCAGGATGAACCAATATATAAGAAGCTTGATTGGGAACCACTAATCAGTGGAGAATAACCAGGAAGTTGAATAAATCTCATAAAAGTTGTGAGCAAGAAGATATCCCACCTTCTATCCAGATAATTCCAGATTAGCCTGTTCGGACATATGCCATTATCTTCATGATTCTTATCAAACCAGGATGAACCACGATCTAAGAAGCTTTATTTGGAACAAATAATCAGTGGAGAATAACCAGGAAGTTGAATAAATCTCATAAGTGTTGTGAGCAAGAAGATATCCCACTTTCTATCCAGATAATTCTAGATTAGCCTGTTCGAACATATGGCAATATCTTCATGATTCTTATCAAACCAGGATGAACCAAGATCTAAGAAGCTTTATTTGGAACCAATAATCAGTGTGTTGAGATGAAGCAATAAAGATCAAGAGAGAGTTTAAGTCCATCTGCACAAGAGTGTCTTGGAAGACAAGTAAAAGTGTGTGGAGGATTCAAATATCTCGCCAGTAAGCAAGTGGATGGAGCTGTTGGAGCTTGAGACAACAAGGAGTCACATGTTTGAGCTAAGGAGGAAAGAGGAAGAGGAGAGGTCACTTTCAGTGTTCAGGCGAGAGTGACATACCTGATCTCTGTCTCCAATTGTTTAATCTATTGCAATTGTCTCATTATCTTCTCTTGTATCTATTTATGCAACTTGTATCACACAGAATCAATCAAGAAACTTATTTCTCTCTTTGTCTCTCTTTACTTTCGTCACTCTCTCTCTCTCCATTGTTCTTCACTGTTTTTCATTCTCCAACAACATTTCTCTATTTGTTTCTCATATTTCTATCAATTCTCACATGGTATCAGAGCTTTAAGCTCTTGAAACCTTTCTTTCTTCCGCAAATCTCTGTGTTTTTATTTCTATTTTGGCAAAGTTCATACTGTTCTTGGTGTGTTCTTCATTCTCTTATCCAGATTTTGCCAAAAATAGCAAAGTTCATCCAATTCTTCTTTAAATTTCTTTTTCTCACTCTGATAATTCCTTTGAAGTCTTTTCCACTGGATACTAGCTACTCTTGATGTTATCCAGCTACACATGATGGAAAAATCAGAGATTTCTATTTCAGTAACCCTAGAGGGGTCTAATTATTTGATATGGTCAAGAGTGGCCAGATTCACCTTGGGGAGTCATGGACTTTGGGACAGCCACATCATGGAGACTGGAACTTCAAAGAAGATGACTCAAGAGGATATCAAGCTCACACGCATGAGGCGTGACCACAAGTGGGTTCAAGAAGACCAGCAAACACTTGGAATCATACACAACTCTCTGTCTACACCAATCTTGAAGGCACACTCCCACATTCAAACCGCCAGGAACCTGTGGGAGACTCTTCAGACTGGCTATGGAAGTTTATGGGAGTGTCTTCAAGTTGTTTATGAGCAGGACAAGTTTCTGAGCTTACTGCTGCACCTGGATTCAACCTACAAGAACCTGATAAATTATTTCCTTAGAGAAGGAAAGGTACCAGACTTAGGAGAAGTTGGTGTTCTTAGAAGTCAATCAGCTGGATATGAGCTCAAGGAGTTTGAGCATCCAGTGATTCAGGGAAGAACCCTGTACTCAGCGCTCAGTAGTGACACCACTAGAGGAGAATGGTGGAGAAGTGAGACTGGCGCAACAAACCCTGATGCCCCAGCAACCAGAAGAGACCTTGATCTATTCATCAAAGCTGCTCAATCCCTCATCTCATCCAAGAAGGCTGGTATATCATCTCCTGACTCTAAACCCATTATTATAGATTCAGGAGCTAGTCATCACATGATTAGTGATAGGAACTTGATTAGTGATATCCAGCCTGCTACTGGAAATGTTCTGATAGCTAATGGTGATAAGGTGAAGATAGAAGGGATAGGGAACCTTAGGTTGTTTGATAGGGAATCAACTGCCTTATATATGCCTAAGTTTACATCTAACCTGTTATCTGTGAGGAGAGCTACTGTTGATCTGAGTTGTCAGGTTGTCTTCAGACCAGATGAGGTTGAGTTTCAAGATTTAAAGACAGGACAGGTTATTGGAAGAGGTCACAGCCATCAGGAGCTGTATCATCTCCAAAAGACACAACTAGCTGAATCTTCCTCATGTTGCTTGGTCAGTACATCTGCTGGGGTTGAGAGCACTATATGGCATGCTAGGTTGGGACATCCACACACTAGAGCACTCAATCTGATGCTTCCTGGAGTGGTGTTTAAAAATGATGAGTGTGAAGCATGCATCTTGGGGAAGCATTGCAAGACAGTATTCCCAAGGTCCAACACGATTTATGAGAAGTGTTTTGACCTGGTTCACTCGGATGTGTGGACTGCACCTTGTATGTCCAGAGAGAATCACAAGTACTTTGTTACCTTCATTGATGAGAAGTCCAAGTACACTTGGGTCACACTGATCCAGTCTAAGGATAGAGTCTTGGAAGCTTTCAAGAATTATCATTCTCATGTCACCAACCACTTCAGTGCTAAGGTGAAGATTCTCAGGTCAGATAATGGTGGAGAGTACACAAGTGGAGCTTTCAAGCAATTTTTATCTCAACAAGGGATTATTCATCAGACCAGTTGTCCTTATACTCCTCAGCAAAATGGAGTTGCTGAAAGGAAGAACAGGCATCTTATGGAGGTGGCTAGATCAATGATGTTCCACATGAGTGTTCCAAAGAGGTTCTGGAGTGATGCTGTGGTTTCTGCGTGTCATCTGATCAACAGAACCCCAACTAGAGTTCTCAATGACATCTCTCCTTATGAAGTTCTCAACAAGAGCAAACCATCTCTGGATCACATGCGGGTGTTTGGATGTATCTGCTTTGTATTGGTACCAGGAGGGCAGAGGAACAAGCTTGATGCAAGAAGCACAAAGGCAGTGTTCATTGGGTATTCTCCTCACCAGAAAGGCTACAAGTGTTATGTACCAGAGACCAGGAGGGTCTTAATCTCACGAGATGTCAAGTTCATGGAGTCTAGGAGTTACTATGATGGGAAGAATTGGGAAGATTTGGAGAATCTATCCCAACCTACTTCAGATAGAGCTGATAGCCTCAGAAGAGTAATGGAGAGTCTTGGCATCAGTATACCCATTAAGAGGATACCTGAAGTACAAGAGACAGTACCAGTGCAACCAGGATTAGTAAGTGATAATGGGGACACAGAAATCACTCACCTTGATCCTGAGGGGGACAATCAATCCGAACAACATCAAGAGGATGTTTCAGCAAGTCATGATCAAGCTGAGCATCATGCGCAAGAGGGGCAAGATCACAGTACTCAAGAGGAGACAGTGGTGAGCTCAAACCAACAGAATAGTGGATCAGTGACACCTGAAGAAGGTTCAACAAATCCACAACTAAGAAGAAGTGCTAGGATCAAGCAACCAGCATCAAACTGGAAGAACAACCAGGTCTACTTCAACTCTCAAGCTGTAGCTCATCCTATACAAGCAGTGTGCTCTCTAGCTCAATATCCTCAACAGCATGTGGTGTTTATTGGGGAGTTGGATCAAGAGTACATCCCAAGGTCATATGAAGAAGCCATGGAACATGCTGATTGGAGGAAATTTGGTAACTTGGAAGAGCAAGAAGCAGAAGGTGGTGTCTTGCTCTAGTGCTGAAGCTGAATATAGAGCCATGAGGAAGCTTACAAGCGAGTTGATTTGGATCAAGGGGTTGCTAAAAGATTTGGGAATTGAAGCTGCAACACCAATCACTATGCATTGTGATAATCAAGCTGCAATACACATAGCATCCAACAATGTGTTCCATGAGAGGACTAAACACATTGAAGTGGATTGTCACAAGGTCAGACAAGCTGTTGAGCAGAAGATCATTCTTCCATGTTACACCAGAAGTGAAGACCAGTTGGCTGATATCTTCACCAAGGCTGCAAGTGCAAAGGTTTGCGAGTTCAATCATTCAAAGCTTGGACTCGTGGATCTTTCATCTCAGTGATCCCCTTTCCATGAAGTGTTCTACTCTTTCCTTGATATGTTTTTGTCCCACTGGGTTTTGCATATCAAGGTTTTAATGAGGGAATGCTTCATGGTCTTCCAAGCTTGACTTGTTCCACATGGTCAAGCTTGAGGGGGAGTGTTGAGATGAAGCAATAAAGATCAAGAGAGAGTTTAAGTCCATCTGCACAAGAGTGTCTTGGAAGACAAGTAAAAGTGTGTGGAGGATTCAAATATCTCGCCAGTAAGCAAGTGGATGGAGCTGTTGGAGCTTGAGACAACAAGGAGTCACATGTTGAGCTAAGGAGGAAAGAGGAAGAGGAGAGGTCACTTTCAGTGTTCAGGCGAGAGTGACATACCTGATCTCTGTCTCCAATTGTTTAATCTATTGCAATTGTCTCATTATCTTCTCTTGTATCTATTTATGCAACTTGTATCACACAGAATCAATCAAGAAACTTATTTCTCTCTTTGTCTCTCTTTACTTTCGTCACTCTCTCTCTCTCCATTGTTCTTCACTGTTTTTCATTCTCCAACAACATTTCTCTATTTGTTTCTCATATTTCTATCAATTCTCACACAGTGGAGAATGACCAGGAAGTTGAATAAATCTCATAGGAGTTGTGAGAAAGAAGATATCTCACTTTCTATCCAGATGATTCCAGATTAGCCTGTTCGAACATATGGCAATATCTTCATGATTCTTATCAAACCAGGATGAACCACGATCTAAGAAGCTTTATTTGGAACCACTAATCAGTGGAGAATAACCAGGAAGTTGAATAAATCTCATAGGAGTTGTGAGTAAGAAGATATCCCACTTTCTATCCAGATGATTCCAGATTAGCCTGTTCGAACATATGGCAATATCTTCATGATTCTTATCAAACCAGGATGAACCACGATCTAAGAAGCTTTATTTGGAACCATTAATCAGTTGAGAATAACCAGGAAGTTGAATAAATCTCATAGGAGTTGTGAGTAAGAAGATATCTCACCTTCTATCCAGATGATTCCAGATTAGCCTGTTCGGACATATGCCATTATCTTCATGATTCTTATCAAACCATGATGAACCACGATCTAAGAAGCTTTTTTTGGAACCACTAATCAGTGGAGAACAACCAGGAAGTTGAATAAATCTCATAAGTGTTGTGAGCAAGAAGATATCCCACCTTCTATCCAGATGATTTCAGATTAGCCTGTTCGGACATATGCCATTATCTTCATGATTCTTATCAAACCAGGATGAACCACGATCTAAGAAGCTTTATTTGGAACCAATAATCAGTGGAGAATAACCAGGAAGTTGAATAAATCTCACAAGTGTTGTGAGCAAGAAGATATCCCACTTTCTATCCAGATGATTCCAGATTAGCCTGTTCGAACATATGGCAATATCTTCATGATTCTTATCAAACCAGGATGAACCAAGATCTAAGAAGCTTTATTTGGAACCACTAATCAGTGGAGAATGACCAGGAAGTTGAATAAATCTCATAGGAGTTGTGAGTAAGAAGATATCCCACTTTCTATCCAGATGATTCCAGATTAGCCTGTTCAAACATATGGCAATATCTTCATGATTCTTATCAAACCAGGATGAACCAATATATAAGAAGCTTGATTGGGAACCACTAATCAGTGGAGAATAACCAGGAAGTTGAATAAATCTCATAAAAGTTGTGAGCAAGAAGATATCCCACCTTCTATCCAGATAATTCCAGATTAGCCTGTTCGGACATATGCCATTATCTTCATGATTCTTATCAAACCAGGATGAACCACGATCTAAGAAGCTTTATTTGGAACAAATAATCAGTGGAGAATAACCAGGAAGTTGAATAAATCTCATAAGTGTTGTGAGCAAGAAGATATCCCACTTTCTATCCAGATAATTCCAGATTAGCATGTTCGAACATATGGCAATATCTTCATGATTCTTATCAAACCAGGATGAACCAAGATCTAAGAAGCTTTATTTGGAACCACTAATCAGTGGAGAATGACCAGGAAGTTGAATAAATCTCATAGGAGTTGTGAGTAAGAAGATATCTCACTTTCTATCCAGATTAGCCTGTTCGGACATGGTGTAGCCATGACCAGAGACCTTGAGGAGGAGCTGAGTGACACTGATGAGGAGGCTGCTGATGAGGAGAACCAGGACCAGAACCAGAACCAGAGAGATACACCAGGAGAGCCAGCTAGTGAGTGGATTGGACCAATGACTAGATCAAGGCTGAAAGCACAAGAGAAGAGTCTCCAAGACTTAGCCAAATTCGTGGGAGCAAGTTCTAAAGGGGAAGACCAAGACAAACCAGCTTGTTGGTTCAATTTGATTTCAATGTAATTAAGTTGGTTTATTTGGTTTTCATTTATTTCAAACCAAGACAAATTAGGATTAGTTAAACCAGTTTTAATTAGGATTAGATCACTTGTCGATTTGGTTTAGTTCTCATAAACCAAATTGGTTAAGGATTAGGTTAGACATCGTTTTCTCTTTTACTTAAAGACCACACAGATTGTTCTTCTTCTTGAACTTTGAATCTAAGAATTTTACAGCAACTTGTTTGCCTTGTCTCAAGCTTTCTCTGTTCAGCTCAAGAACATTGATCACACTTAAAGGAAGGAATTCCTAGTGAACCCCATCTTAGACAGTACAAGGTGATCTTGTGTCTAGGAGTAGCAAACCATCCTTGTCGCCAATCCATAGGCTCAGGGAGACGTCCATAGTTCAAAGGAGTGCTAGTAGCCTCTTAGAACAACCCATATCCATCCACCTTCAAGTGATCCAGAGTTTAAGCCATACCCGGGCTGCACCAAGTGGTATCAGAGCCACTTGAAGGTTAGGGTTTGCGATTTGTCTACTCTTCTCAATCACTCCATCAAACACTTTTCTTCTCTATCTATCTGTTGTAAGCCGGCTGGGCCAACCCTGGTAATCAAAAAAAAAAAAGAAAAAAAGAAAAGAAAAGAGATCTCTGATCCAAATAAAAAAAAAAAAAATAAGAATAGCTGAAGAGAAATCCAGCTCAGGGTGGTAAAGCCAGCTGGTGCCAAATCTCTTAAAACTTTCTATCTTGGTTCATTGGGGTTTTATAGTTCTAGATCTTAAGTTTAGAACTTTGTTTTTCAACTGAACTTGTGGGAAGAGCTGAGACTTGGCGACTTGAAACTTGAGTGAGAGAGAGATATTTTGTTCCTGGCTTTGTGTTTTCACTAACTATTTCAGGAACCATGGGAGATGAGAGGCGAGAAGGGAAGCAGCCTGAAGGGTCAGGAGAACCAGCTGTTCAACAGATCAATCTCAATCAAGTCCAGTTTGAGGCTATGATGGCTGAGATAACCAGGAGAATGCAAGTCAACTTCAATAGAACTCAACAAGCTAATGAGGTTTTAGTTGATGATAATGCAGGACAGGAGAGAGCAGCAGCTCTTGCTGGAGCTAGGAGAGCACGCATTGGACCTATCAGGGGACAAAGGTTTGAGGTTGGAGGTCATAGGCTCTATGGTGAACAAGTAGAGGATGATGAAGCTGAAGAAAGTGATGATGAGTCTCAGGCTAGTCAGCACAACAGACACCATAACCGCAGGCGACCAGCTGATAACCTAGGCAATCTCAAGCTTAGAATTCCTCCATTCCATGGCAAGAATGATCCTGATGCTTATCTGGAGTGGGAGAAGAAGATTGAATTGGTTTTCAATTGCCAGCAGTTCACTGAGGAGAGGAAGGTCAGACTAGCAGCCACTGAGTTTTGTGGTTATGCTATTAGCTGGTGGGATCAGATTGCTACTACCAGGAGACGCAATGGAGAGCCTCAGATAGCTTCCTGGTTTGAGATGAAAACAGTGATGAAGAAAAGATTTGTTCCTATTCACTATTGATAAATTAAATGGATTAAGAGAGAATATGTGGTGATTTATCAAGAACAATGTGAGAATTAAGGAGATGATCCGAGAGAGAGAGAGAGAGAGAGAGAGAGATTGCGCAAAAGATAAGTAAAGAGGAATTATATTTCCTTAGCTTGAAATGGTTCAGGTTACAACCTTAATATAGGCTAGATGTGATCGACATAGAAAAACAATAAACAAAGCAAATCCTAGAGAATTAATAAACAAGTGAGAAGAGTCCAAACTGCTATGGTTCAGGCGGATCAGACTGAAAGTGACATGTCCCAACGGTTGTCTTGATCTCTCAACCTTAACCCATCACGTGAACCAAACTCCCCAACGTTCCTATTGCTCAGTTAAGTCGCCAAGACTAATCTTGGCGAGATTCTTCTTTATTTGAATTCACCTTTCTTCTTTCTTTACTTGCAAGTCTCATTGGGAGCTTTAGGTTGTACGGAATAGCTTGTCATCCAAGGTTACTCTTCTTTAGCTTGATCCGCATCCATGTGTTTCCTCTCTTACTCTACATTGTTTCTTCTTCTCATGCTTCACCTCATACTCTCTTGTCATGCTTGATCACCTCTTTTATTTCTTCATGTCAACACTCCCCCTCAAGCTTGACCATATGGAACAAGTCAAGCTTGGAAGCCATGAAGCAATCCCTCATTAAAACCTTAGCTAGGCAAAACCCAGTGGGATAAAATCCAAGCCAAGGAAAAAGAGTGGATCACTTCATGGAGGAGAGATCAGTGACATGAGATATCTATGAGTCCCATCCTCGGATGGATGGACTCACACACTTTAGTACTTGCTGCCTTTGTGAAGATATCAGCTAGCTGGTCTTCACTTCTTGTGTAGCATGGGAGGATCACTTGCTGCTCCACTGCTTGTCTCACCTTGTGGCAGTCTACTTCTATGTGTTTGGTTCTCTCATGGAAGACTGAGTTGGATGCAATGTGTATTGCAGCCTGGTTGTCACAATGCATAGTCATTGGTGTGTTGATCTCGATCCCCAAGTCCTTTAGCAATCCCTTGATCCATATAAGCTCACTCGTAAGCTTCCTCATTGATCTATACTCTGCCTCAGCACTTGAACATGATACCACCTTCTGCTTCTTGCTCTTCCATGTGACCAGATTCCCTCCAATGAAGGTGCAATAGCCTGTAGTTGATCTTCTATCAACCCTATCTCCAGCCCAATCAGCATCACAGTACCCAACCACTTCAGTGTTCTTGTTACATGCCATCCACACTCCTTGACCAGGCGCCTCTCTCAAGTATCTTAAGATCCTTTCCACCATGTTCCAGTGATGCACCTTAGGAGATCCCATGTGCTGGCTTACTTGGTTCACAGCAAAGCATACATCAGGTCGGGTGATGGTTAGATAGATAAGCTTGCCCACCATCCTTCTATACTTCTTGACATCTTTGAATGGAGTAGCTTCATACTCCCCCTCTCGCAGTACCTTGTAGCCTTCTTCCAATGGTGTTTTGGCCTGTTTACTTCCAATGGTTCCTGCCTCATTCAAGATATCAAGTGTGTACTTCCTTTGAGATATGAATAACCCCTCTTTAGAGCGGCAAAATTCAATCCCTAGGAAGTACTTTAACTCTCCCAAATCCTTAATATCAAAAGTAGATTTGAGAAAAGATTTAGTTGAGATGATACCTTCCTTGTTGCTACCAGTGATGATTATGTCATCAACATATACCAGTATGACTATGATACCTTCCTTGCTGGTGAGAGTGAAGAGAGAGTGGTCTGCTTGAGACTTCACAAAACCTCTTCCATTCAATGTTGAGCTTAGCTTGTGGTACCATGCTCTTGGAGATTGTTTCAATCCGTAGATGGCCTTCCTGAGTCTAAGCACATTTCCTGGTTTCACCATGTCTTCAAGGCCAGGAGGAGGTCTCATGTAGACTTCATCATCTAACTCTCCTTGAAGAAATGCATTCTTCACATCCATTTGCCACAAGTCCCACTCCAAGTTGACCGCGAGTGAGAGTAGGATTCTTATGGTGTGCAGTTTTGCCACTGGTGCAAATGTATCCAAGTAATCTTCACCATAAACTTGAGTGTAGCCTCTTGCCACCAGTCTGGTTTTCTTCCTCTCTGGCTTTCCATTAGCTCCATACTTGATTGTGAAGAGAAGCCGGCTTGTCACTGCTTTCTTTCCTTTGGGAAGCTCACTTTCAAAGTATGTTCCATTCTTTTCCATAGCTCCCATCTCATCTCCAACAGATGCTCCCCACTCCTCATCTTGCATGGCTTCCTCATATGTCTTTGGGATCCATTCTTGATCCACTTCGGTGATGAAGGCTTGATGCTCTGCTGGGTAGTGAGCTAGTGAGCATACAGCACTAATGGGGTGTGCTACAGCCTCAGCATTGAAGTATACTCTTGTTTTACTCCAATCAGAAGCTGGTTTCCTGACTCTTGTACTCCTTCTAGGATGTATCAGCTCAGGTTCAGCCTCATCATTGATTCCACTTGGCTCTCCCATCTGTTCCTCAGCTCCTGATCTCTCACCTTGATCATGAGATACTGAGCTTTCTTCAGGTTGAGCTTGCGCAGGCTGCTGCTCAGTTCTATCACCCCCTTCATGATCAAGATGAGTGATCTCAACACCTTCTTCAGCTTGTGTTGGAACCTCTCTGACCGGGGCTGGTGAGTTTGGTAAACTGATCCCAAGCCTTTCCATAATAACTCTGAGGTTATTAGCTCTGTCCGAGGCAGATTGAGATAGATTCTTTAGTTCTTCCCAACTCCTCTCAGCATAATACCCCTTTGATTCCAGGAACTTAACATCCTTTGATACTAGGACCCTTCTTGTCTCTGGAACATAGCACTTGTATCCTTTCTGAGATGTAGAGTAGCCAATGAACATGGCCTTTGTGCTTTTAGCTTCTAACTTGTTCCTCAGTTGTCCTGGAACAAAAACAAAACACACACACCCAAACACCCGCAAATGGTCTATAGATGGTTTGGTTTTGTTCAGTACCTCATATGGTGTGGAATCAAGTAGAACCCTTGTAGGTGTGCGGTTGATTAGGTAGGTAGCAGTGACCACTGCATCTCCCCAAAATCTTTTAGGGACATTGGCGTGGAACATGATACTCCTGGCCACCTCCATAAGGTGTCTATTCTTCCTCTCAGCCACACCATTTTGTTGTGGAGTGTAAGGGCAGCTAGTTTGTTGGATAATTCCGTGTGCAGCTAGGTGTTGTTTGAAGGCTGTGCTAGTGTATTCACCACCATTATCTGATCTAAGAATTTTAATCTTGACATTGAAATGGTTAGTGATATAGTTTTGGAAATTTTTAAAAGCTTCTAGCACCCTATCTTTAGATTGCAACAATGTGATCCAAGTATACTTGGATTTTTCATCTATGAATGTCACAAAATACTTATGCTGTTCTCTAGATGCACAAGGGGCAGTCCACACATCAGAATGTATTAAATCAAAGCAATTTTCATAGATAGTCTTGGATTTAGGAAATACATTTCTACAATGTTTCCCTAAGATACAAGCTTCACAATCACTTTTAAAATTAATACTAGGCAACAGGATGTTCAAAGCATGCGAGTGAGGATGACCTAATCTAGCATGCCACATTACATCTTTAGGGAATTCAGAGACAGAAACAAAAGCACTAGATAAATCAGAAGCTGGTCTTGTGTCCTCAAGCAAGTACAAGTCCCCTTGGTGACACCTTTTCCAAGCAACTTACTAGAATCAATATCCTGAAAAGACACACTGTTAGGAGTGAAAGTAACTTGACAATTTAAATCAGTAGTGACTCTCTTAACAGATAGCAAGTTTGAGGCAAAAGTGGGCATGTAAAAAGCTTTAGAGTCTTTATCAAACAGCCTAAGATCTCCTACACCTTTTATTGGAATTTTATCACCATTAGCTATCATCACATTTCCTATCACTGGTTCAATGTTTTTAATCAGGTTCAAATCACTAATCATGTGATGAGAAGCACCAGAGTCGATTATCAAAGGTTTAGCTGATTTTAAAACATTTAAAACATCACCAGCAGTGTGAGAAGCATTAAGAGAGATCCCAAAGGTTCTAGAGATACCAGATTCTTTTAGGGCCTTGATGAGAGCTTCCAAGTCAGACCTCTTGAGAAGCTCATCTATGTTGGTCCTTGGTGTGTTGTACACTGATGTTGAAGCCATTGCGCTTCCTCCACCATGGTTGCTGTTGGAGCAGACTGAGTTTGGAGTTGATGGCTCAACTCCATCAGCTGAGAAGTTGGCTCTTGCATCCTGGTACTGAGTTCTTGTCTCCTTGAACTTGTTTGGCTTCAGATGGGGATGTAGGATCCAGCACTTGTCTTTGAGATGACCCTTCTTCTTGCAGTGGTCACAGATCAAGGACTTCCTATCCTCATGTTTGTAAGCAGCCTTGTTGGCGACCACTTCCTCAGCCTGGTGAGCCATGCTCAAGTCTCCCTTGCTTCCAAATAGGCTCACTGACCCTTCTTCCTTCTGGATTTGAGCACACACATCATCTAAGTCAGGGAGCTTATCAGCCCTTAGGATATGCTTGATAAGGCCACCATAGGATGAGTTGAGTGTGAGCAGCATCCCAAAGACTTTATCTTCTTCACGCCTGGCTAAGAGGATATCATTGTCCACAGTGTGTGGTCTTAATATCTCCAGCTCTGCCCAAAGAGATCTGAACTTGCCAAAGTGGGGCTGGAACTCCACATCTCCTTGACTGAGACCATTGAGGGCTTTCTTTACCTCAAAGACCTTGGTGAGATTGGAGACATTCCCATACACCTTGTACAGAGTGTCCCACAACTGCTTGGTAGTCTCACAGTAAGAGTAAGACTCCATAATTGCTGGTTCAAGTGAGCTAAGGAGGGCTGAGAGCACCATGAGATCTTCTTGTTCCCATTTCTCTTCATCAGCTACCACCATCTCCTTTCCATCTTCTCCTTGGACGGTTTGTTTTGGAGCTGATGCTGTTGTTGCATACTTCCATAAACCTTTTCCTCCAAGGGCTCTCTTCACCATCCTGGCCCAGAAGAGATAGTTAATCCCTTTCAAGGTCACAGGTATGTTGAGGTGTTTGTTGTTGTTGTTGTTGTTTTCCTCCATTTTTCTTTCAAATCGCCAAGAACAGGAGAGAGAAAGTTAAGAACAGAGTTGAGATGAACAAGAACAGAGTTTGCGGAAGTTAGAATAGGTTTCAAGAGCTTTGATGCTCTGATACCATGATAAATTAAATGGATTAAGAGAGAATATGTGGTGATTTATCAAGAACAATGTGAGAATTAAGGAGATGATCCGAGAGAGAGAGAGAGAGAGAGAGAGATTGCGCAAAAGATAAGTAAAGAGGAATTATATTTCCTTAGCTTGAAATGGTTCAGGTTACAACCTTAATATAGGCTAGATGTGATCGACATAGAAAAACAATAAACAAAGCAAATCCTAGAGAATTAATAAACAAGTGAGAAGAGTCCAAACTGCTATGGTTCAGGCGGATCAGACTGAAAGTGACATGTCCCAACGGTTGTCTTGATCTCTCAACCTTAACCCATCACGTGAACCAAACTCCCCAACGTTCCTATTGCTCAGTTAAGTCGCCAAGACTAATCTTGGCGAGATTCTTCTTTATTTGAATTCACCTTTCTTCTTTCTTTACTTGCAAGTTTCATTGGGAGCTTTAGGTTGTACGGAATAGCTTGTCATCCAAGGTTACTCTTCTTTAGCTTGATCCGCATCCATGTGTTTCCTCTCTTACTCTACATTGTTTCTTCTTCTCATGCTTCACCTCATACTCTCTTGTCATGCTTGATCACCTCTTTTATTTCTTCATGTCAACAACTATAGGAGAGATCTACACCAGAAACTGAGAAGGCTGTCTCAAGGGTCCAAGAGTGTAGAAGACTACCATCAGGAGATGGAAACACTTATGCTGAAGGCTGATTTGGAAGAAGGAGCAGAAGCTACAATGGCTAGATTCCAAGGAGGTCTAAACAGAGATATCCAGGATAGATTGGAACTACAAGAGTATGAAGACATGGATGAGCTACTGCACAAAGCCATCCTGATTGAGCAGCAAATTAAAAGAAAGAGTTCCAACAAGTCTCCATACAATGCAGCTTCCAAACCGGCTTACTCCAAGGATGACAAGCCATCTGATAAACCAAAGGAGGGATCTACCTCAGGGGAAGCCAAACGAGATGACAAGGAAAAAGGGGTAGCCACGCCTACTAGGACCAGGAACATCAAGTGTTTCAAGTGCCATGGTTTTGGGCATTATGCCAATGAGTGTACCAACAAGAAGGTGATGACTATCCTAGCCAATGGAGAAGTGGTTTCTGAGGAAGAAGATGCTGGTCACGAGACTGATGATGAAGGAGTGGAATACTGATGCAACCCTGATCAGCCATGCCACCTTGGACGAGCAGAAACCATTTGAGGAGACTAAGGATGAGCTGGGACAAGCTGAAGAGAGTGTGTTTGAGCTGAAACCAGCTGAAGAGAGTGTGTTTGTGCTGAAACCAGCTGGAATGAAAGTAGATGAGCTGAATGAGCTAAGTGACACTACCTTGGAGCTGGGTGAGCTGATTGACACTTATTTGGAGCTGGGTGAGCTAAGTAACACTGAAGATGGAGCTGATTTAGCTGCTGGGCGAAATAGGCCTTTTTCAGCCCAAAGAAAAGTTCATAAAATGATCAATATGGGTCTGATTCTTGCCAAATTCGACCAGCCCATTCCTCAGTCCATTTCAAGACCTTTCTCATCACAAAATATCAACAAAAGAAGTTCTGGTCGTGGCTTGCCTTGAAGGTTGCAAAGTCAAGTCAAAATTCAACATCTCGGTTCTACAAATTGCCTAGTTTTTAGTTTCAGTCAAATTCTTGTTTTCTACAAAGTCTTTGCCTAGTTTTCTACATTCTTTCTAGTTTTTAACACATTGTAAGACTATATAAAGGGCTGCACGTCCTCAATAATATTCATTCACCTTTTTGATTAAAATCTCTCTTATCATTGTGAATCCTTTGTTCATCTTTGAACATCGAACTGCTGAGGAGTTCATTCTCCAATTGCAACTTGGCTTTGATCCTTACTTGAGTTCATTCTCTTGATCAAAGTCTCTCATCTATCCATCAATCATCCATCCGTGAGTTCCCATCCACAAAACCATCTATCATCTTTCACACCTTATCATTCCGCAAAACCATTCACCACTCCATCAAACCACTGATCATCCTTCAAAGATCAGGGAAAGTGAACCATAATACAACCAGGGTTCTATCAGGTGGTATCAGAGCAGATTGAAGGCTCGTGATCTAGGGTTTGTCATAAAAACTCTTTGAATTCTTCTCTCTTTCGTTTTTGGGAACCTCGTTTGATCTCTCTGTTCTGTGAATCTATCATTCTCTTATCTGTCTATCTAATACTGCGGGGGGGCCAACCAGATTCAAAAAAAAAAAAAAAAAAAAGATCAAAGAATCAAAGCTGAAGAGAAATCCAGCTAGACTGAAGAGAAATCCAGTCTCTGGTGGTAAAGCTCCCTGCGAATTAAATCCCTTAATACTGTCTATCTTTTTCTTTTAGTTGGGGTGGGGTTTTGTTCTTTGAGGCATTGATCTTTGTTGGCTGCTGAGCTATTGGATTCACAAGGATTTTCACTACAAAGTTGAGAGAAACACTTGAGAGAAACACTTGTGAGGCTTCGGCTATATCTATTTGTGTACTAACTTTTCTTGTTGAGTTGTAACAGGAAACCATGGCTGGAGATGTCAGTAAAAGAAAGGAGACACCTAGTGTGACTTTGAGTAAAATCCAGATGGAAGCTGTGATGGCTACACTAATGAAAGAAATTGATAAAAGAATTGAATTTGAAAGAACTTTTGATGTTTTTGGTAATGTTTCTCAGGTTCACAGGGATGCTAAGACTAAAAGGAAGAGCAAGATACCATCTTTCTGTGGCAGAAACGACCATGATGGCTACTGGGAGTGGGAACACAACATGGAACTTGTCTTTGATGGCCAAAACTACTCAGAAAGCAAGAAGGTTAGATGGGCTACATCAAAGTTCTGTGGTGATGCCATTCAGTGGTGGAATCAGCTTGTTACTACCAGAAGAAGAACAGGAGAAGCACAAGTTAGGTGCTGGTTTGAGCTCAAAGATGTCATGAAGAAACACTTTGTTTATGGTAGCTACAGCAGGAAACAAATCGACCCATGGTGCCCTGATTGTGATCAGCAAAGGAAATCTCAGTCACTTAAACAAAGGAGGGTAAAGCCACGTCCTATCTCAAGAGACAAAGAGCCACTGTGTTCTAAGAAGGAACCAGCTAACCAAGAGCTGAAAACAAAGCCATCTAAGGTAATAAAAGAAACTGAGACAGAAATTGAGTTTTCTCTTTTCTCTTCTCAATCTGAACTTGTTGTCAATAATACCTTTGATGAACTAATTTGTTTTGAACCGGTGCAACCGAGTAGTCTTGATTCAGTGTCTCAGGTCTCAGAAGAACACTCACCAGAAACAGAAGAGGAGAGTCTAGCACAAGGTGAAGTGATGGAGCAGCTGAGCAGCTTTGAATCAGAAGTAATTCCTGCACCTTTCTCTCCCAACCTGCAAGAGCAATCGATTGTGGAACAAAGTGAAGTGTTGGAGCAGCAGATAAGCTTGGAACCAGAAACAACTCCTACACCTTTCTCTCCCAACCTGCAAGAGCAATCGATTGTGGAACAAAGTGAAGTGTTGGAGCAGCAGATAAGCTTGGAACCAGAAACAACTCCTACACCTTTCTCTCTCAACCTGCAAGAGCACTGTAAGGAAATTCATCTGGTTAATTCTTTTCCTGAATTGTTTGTTAAGGTTAGTTCCAGTGATGTCAAAAGATTAGGTCTTGACAAAGTGAAAGAATTTTGTGTTTCAAACTGTGTTTTTGATAAGATGATTCATTCTTTTGAGAAACTTGAACCAGATAAACTTCTTGATCAAAAACGTTTTTCATGTGGCAGTGACATCAGAACTAGTCTTGTTTTGAGTTTTGATCAGTTTAAGGAACAATACAAAAGCTTTTATCACCCTGCAAAGTCATTGGAGCTTGTTTTGCAGCAATCTGATTTCTTTTTCAGAAAACCTTGTGATTCTTTTGCTTGTTTTAAAGATAATGGCTTTGAGCTGAGTTTTTCTAGACATGAACTGATCACTGATGATTTGTTCTCTTCCACACGTGCCTGGAAAGAGTTTATGAATAGGAAATTGCAGAAACAAAAATCACTTAGAGCTGAAACCGATTTTATTTGTGATTTTGCTTTGAAACCTGTCCATTCTTGTTCTGAAACAGATAAATCTTGGTTTGTTTTGAGATCATACTTGCAGAATGATGTTGTCTTGAGCTGTGGTGATATATTAGTTTACAACACATTCTTTGAAAGTAAATCAAAACCTGTGAGACATGTGCTAACTGATTCAGAATCTGATCTTGAACTTAAACTTTTATGTTTTGATTCTTATCATGTGAAGCACGTTTTGAAGTTGATATATGGTACTTCATGCCTTGATACCATTCTTGTCTACAATACTTACTTTGATGTCCATTTTGAAAGTCTGAAACTGGTGCAACATATTTGCAGAAAGAAACTCTTGGTTATTGATCAGTTTAAGAACATGTTTTACCTATATGACACTGGGTATCTAGTCTATGATTTTAGTGTCCAGGAACAACATGATCAGTCTCAAAGGAGTGTAAGGGACGAGAGCAGAAACCATGCTTATCAGCCTGCGATTTGGAGATGGAAGTACTTGAGGAAAATGGTTTCAAAACTCCAAGGAAGTTTCTGTCCAAAACCTTACTTTGATATTGCATTCTTCCTTATTCTCTTGATCATTTGTCTTGTTTCTTACTTATTTCCTTTTGATGTAGGAGATACAGATTTGAGGACAAATCCTTTTAAAGGAGGAGGGGATGATGCAACCCTGATCAGCCATGCCACCTTGGACGAGCAGAAACCATTTGAGGAGACTAAGGATGAGCTGGGACAAGCTGAAGAGAGTGTGTTTGAGCTGAAACCAGCTGAAGAGAGTGTGTTTGTGCTGAAACCAGCTGGAATGAAAGTAGATGAGCTGAATGAGCTAAGTGACACTACCTTGGAGCTGGGTGAGCTGATTGACACTTATTTGGAGCTGGGTGAGCTAAGTAACACTGAAGATGGAGCTGATTTAGCTGCTGGGCGAAATAGGCCTTTTTCAGCCCAAAGAAAAGTTCATAAAATGATCAATATGGGTCTGATTCTTGCCAAATTCGACCAGCCCATTCCTCAGTCCATTTCAAGACCTTTCTCATCACAAAATATCAACAAAAGAAGTTCTGGTCGTGGCTTGCCTTGAAGGTTGCAAAGTCAAGTCAAAATTCAACATCTCGGTTCTACAAATTGCCTAGTTTTTAGTTTCAGTCAAATTCTTGTTTTCTACAAAGTCTTTGCCTAGTTTTCTACATTCTTTCTAGTTTTTAACACATTGCAAGACTATATAAAGGGCTGCACGTCCTCAATAATATTCATTCACCTTTTTGATTAAAATCTCTCTTATCATTGTGAATCCTTTGTTCATCTTTGAACATCGAACTGCTGAGGAGTTCATTCTCCAATTGCAACTTGGCTTTGATCCTTACTTGAGTTCATTCTCTTGATCAAAGTCTCTCATCTATCCATCAATCATCCATCCGTGAGTTCCCATCCACAAAACTATCTATCATCTTTCATACCTTATCATTCCGCAAAACCTTTCACCACTCCATCAAACCACTGATCATCCTTCAAAGATCAGGGAAAGTGAACCATAATACAACCAGGGTTCTATCAAATACCCTGTCCGAGGAGAGCTACTAGTTACTAGGAGACTTCTCAATGCTCAACCTAAAGCCAAGGAGGATGATCAGAGAGAGAACCTATTCCACACCAGGTGTTTGATTCAAGACAAGGTGTGCAGTTTGATCATTGATGGAGGAAGTTGTACTAATGTAGCAAGTGATGAGTTGGTAGAGAAGCTGGGTCTTGAAGTGTACAAGCATCCTAAACCATATCTCTTGCAATGGATCAATGAAGAGGGAGGTTTAAAGATCAGCAAGCAAGTGAAAGTGTTATTATCAGTTGGAAAATACCAGGATGAGATCACTTGTGATGTGGCACCTTTGGAAGCTAGTCACATTCTCCTTGGAAGACCATGGCAGTATGACAAGAGATCAGTACATGATGGCTTCACCAACAGATATACCTTTGCTCACAAGGAGAGGCAAGTCACACTGGCGCCCATGACACCTCAAGAGGTACACCAGGATCAGAGGCACCTCAAGATGAAGAGGGAGAAGACTAAAGCAGCCGGCAAGACCTTGTTGCTGGAGGAGGGCGACCAGGTAAGTAAGCTTAATCTCTTTGCTACTGCTAAAGATATCAAAACTGCAATGATGGAACAATCAAACTTGATATTAGTAGTTTACAAAGAATTGCTGAACTCTTCTACTAACATTGATCCTGTGATTCCAGTGGAGATTGAGTGTCTTTTGCAGGAATATAAGGATGTGTTTCCAGATGATAATCCCATTGGCTTACCACCTATCAGAGGGATAGAACATCAGATTGACTTTGTACCAGGAGCCACCTTACCAAATCGGCCAGCATACAGGACCAATCCTGTGGAGACTAAGGAGCTTCAGAAACAAGTCAATGATCTCTTGGAGAAGGGGCACATCAGGGAGAGCATGAGTCCTTGTGCTGTACCTGTTCTGCTGGTGCCTAAGAAAGATGGAAGCTGGAGGATGTGTGTGGACTGTAGAGCCATCAACAACATCACAGTTAAGTACAGACATCCTATCCCTCGCTTAGATGATATGCTAGATGAGTTACATGGTTCATGTGTCTTTTCTAAAATTGATTTAAAGAGTGGTTACCACCAGATTAGAATGAAAGAAGGAGATGAGTGGAAAACTGCCTTTAAAACTAAGCTAGGATTGTATGAATGGCTTGTGATGCCTTTTGGTCTTACTAATGCACCTAGTACTTTTATGAGGCTGATGAATCATGTCTTGAGAGCTCTCATTGGGCGATTTGTAGTAGTGTATTTTGATGATATACTGATCTATAGTAAGACCATGAAAGAGCATGTTAACCATTTGAAACAAGTTCTAGATGTGCTTAGGAAAGAAAAGCTGTATGCCAATTATAAAAAGTGTTCTTTTGGGACAGATAACCTTGCTTTCCTAGGTTTTGTTGTGACCTCACAGGGCATACAGGTTGATGAGGAGAAGGTGAAGGCTATCAAGGAGTGGCCGATTCCTAAATCCATTGGAGAAGTCAGGAGCTTCCATGGACTTGCTGGCTTCTATAGGAGGTTTGTGAGAGACTTCAGTACAATTGCTGCCCCACTCACTGAAGTAATCAAAAAGAGTGTTGGTTTCACTTGGGGGCAAGCCCAAGAAGATGCATTTCATATGCTAAAAGAGAAGTTAACAAGTGCTCCTTTGCTTGTACTCCCTGACTTTTCTAAAACTTTTGAAATTGAATGTGATGCATCTGGTGTTGGGATAGGAGCTGTGTTGATGCAGGAAAAGAGGCCTATAGCTTACTTCAGTGAGAAGCTAGGAGGCGCCACCTTGAACTATCCAACCTATGACAAGGAGCTGTATGCCTTGGTGAGAGCCTTGCAAGTGTGGCAACATTACTTGTGGCCAAAAGAGTTTGTGATCCATACAGATCATGAGTCTCTTAAGCATCTCAAAGGGCAACAGAAGCTGAACAAGAGGCATGCTAGGTGGGTGGAGTTCATTGAGACATTTCCTTATGTCATCCACTACAAGCAAGGTAAGGAGAATGTAGTTGCTGATGCACTCTCCAGGAGGTATGTTCTGTTGTCTTCAATGGAAACTAAACTTTTAGGTTTTGAACATATCAAATCTTGCTATGCTGATGATCCTGAGTTTAAAGATGTGTTTAGGGAGTCTGAGAAACATGCTAGTGGTAAATTTTATCAAGTGAAAGGATTTCTTTTCTATGATAACCGCCTGTGTGTTCCTTGTGGTTCTTTGAGAGAGTTGTATGTTAGGGAAGCTCATGGAGGAGGGTTGATGGGTCACTTTGGGGTCGCCAAGACACTCTCAACCTTGCAAGAACACTTCTACTGGCCGAGCATGAAGAAAGAAGTGGAGAGGGTGTGTGCTAGGTGTGTCGTGTGCAAGCAGGCCAAGTCTAAGGTCCAACCAACAGGTTTGTACACACCTCTTCCTATCCCTACTGAACCATGGGTTGACATCTCTATGGACTTTGTTTTAGGATTGCCTAGAACCAGGAAAGGTAGAGATAGTATCTTTGTGGTTGTTGACAGGTTTTCTAAGATGGCACATTTCATACCTTGCCATAAGACTGATGATGCATCTCTGGTAGCTGATCTTTTCTTTAGAGAGGTTGTTAGATTGCATGGCATGCCTAGGACTATAGTTTCTGATAGGGATTCTAAGTTCCTTAGCTATTTCTGGAAAACTCTGTGGGGAAAGTTGGGAACTAAGCTATTGTTTTCAACTACTTGTCATCCCCAAACTGATGGACAAACTGAAACAGTCAATAGGACCTTGTCTACTCTTCTGCGTGCTATCATTAAGAGTAACATTAGGACTTGGGAAGATTGTTTACCTCATGTAGAGTTTGCATACAATAGGGCAGTGCATTCAGCTACCAAGCTTTCTCCTTTTCAAGTTGTGTATGGATTCAATCCATTGTCTCCTCTTGATTTGTTTGCTTTACCTTTAAAAGAACAAACTAACCTGGATGGCAAGCAGAAGGCCGAGTTTGTTTTGTCTTTGCATGAACAGGTCAGGAAGAACATTGAGGAGAGGACCAAGATGTATGAGAGGTACAAGAACAAGGGGCGCAAGGAGCTAGTACTTGAGCCGGGTGATCTTGTGTGGATTCACATGAGAAAGGAGAGGTTTCCTGTTGAAAGGAAATCAAAGTTGCTACCAAGGAAAGATGGACCTTTCAAAGTGCTGAAAAGGATCAACAACAATGCCTACCAGATTGATCTTGAAGGGAAGTACACAATCAGTTCTACTTTCAATGTTTCTGACTTGGATCCTTATTTTGCAGATGAATCAGATTTGAGGTCAAATCTTTTTAAAGGAGGAGGGGATGGTGTAGCCATGACCAGAGACCTTGAGGAGGAGCTGAGTGACACTGATGAGGAGGCTGCTGATGAGGAGAACCAGGACCAGAACCAGAACCAGAGAGATACACCAGGAGAGCCAGCTAGTGAGTGGATTGGACCAATGACTAGATCAAGGCTGAAAGCACAAGAGAAGAGTCTCCAAGACTTAGCCAAATTCGTGGGAGCAAGTTCTAAAGGGGAAGACCAAGACAAACCAGCTTGTTGGTTCAATTTGATTTCAATGTAATTAAGTTGGTTTATTTGGTTTTCATTAATTTCAAACCAAGACAAATTAGGATTAGTTAAACCAGTTTTAATTAGGATTAGATCACTTGTCGATTTGGTTTAGTTCTCATAAACCAAATTGGTTAAGGATTAGGTTAGACATCGTTTTCTCTTTTACTTAAAGACCACGCAGCTTGTTCTTCTTCTTGAACTTTGAATCTAAGAATTTTACAGCAACTTGTTTGCCTTGTCTCAAGCTTTCTCTGTTCAGCTCAAGAACATTGATCACACTTAAAGGAAGGAATTCCTAGTGAACCCCATCTTAGACAGTACAAGGTGATCTTGTGTCTAGGAGTAGCAAACCATCCTTGTCGCCAATCCATAGGCTCAGGGAGACGTCCATAGTTCAAAGGAGTGCTAGTAGCCTCTTAGAACAACCCATATCCATCCACCTTCAAGTGATCCAGAGTTTAAGCCATACCCGGGCTGCACCAGGACATATGGCAATATCTTCATGATTCTTATCAAACCAGGATGAACCACGATCTAAGAAGCTTTATTTGGAACCACTAATCAGTGGAGAATAACCAGGAAGTTGAATAAATCTCATAAGTGTTTTGAGCAAGAAGATATCCCACTTCTATCCAGATGATTCCAGATTAGCCTGTTCGGACATATGCCATTATCTTCATGATTCTTATCAAACCAGGATGAACCACGATCTAAGAAGCTTTATTTGGAACCACTAATCAGTGGAGAATAACCAGGAAGTTGAATAAATCTCATAGGAGTTGTGAGTAAGAAGATATCCCACTTTCTATCCAGATGATTCCAGATTAGCCTGTTCGGACATATGGCAATATCTTCATGATTCTTATCAAACCAGGATGAACCACGATCTAAGAAGCTTTATTTGGAACCACTAATCAGTGGAGAATAACCAGGAAGTTGAATAAATCTCATAAGTGTTGTGAGCAAGAAGATATCCCACCTTCTATCCAGATGATTCCAGATTAGCCTGTTCGGACATATGCCATTATCTTCATGATTCTTATCAAACCAGGATGAACCACGATCTAAGAAGCTTTATTTGGAACCACTAATCAGTGGAGAATAACCAGGAAGTTGAATAAATCTCATAAGTGTTGTGAGCAAGAAGATATCCCACCTTCTATCCAGATGATTCCAGATTAGCCTGTTCGGACATATGGCAATATCTTCATGATTCTTATCAAACCAGGATGAACCACGATCTAAGAAGCTTTATTTGGAACCACTAATCAGTGGAGAATAACAGGAAGTTGAATAAATCTCATAGGAGTTGTGAGTAAGAAGATATCCCACTTTCTATCCAGATGATTCCAGATTAGCCTGTTCGGACATATGCCATTATCTTCATGATTCTTATCAAACCAGGATGAACCACGATCTAAGAAGCTTTATTTGGAACCACTAATCAGTGGAGAATAACCAGGAAGTTGAATAAATCTCATAGTAGTTGTGAGTAAGAAGATATCCCACTTTCTATCCAGATGATTCCAGATTAGCCTGTTCGGACATATGGCAATATCTTCATGATTCTTATCAAACCAGGATGAACCACGATCTAAGAAGCTTTATTTGGAACCACTAATCAGTGGAGAATAACCAGGAAGTTGAATAAATCTCATAGGAGTTGTGAGCAAGAAGATATCCCACTTTCTATCCAGATGATTCCAGATTAGCCTGTTCGGACATATGCCATATATCTTCATGATTCTTATCAAACCAGGATGAACCACGATCTAAGAAGCTTTATTTGGAACCACTAATCAGTGGAGAATAACCAGGAAGTTGAATAAATCTCATAGGAGTTGTGAGTAAGAAGATATCCCACTTTCTATCCAGATGATTCCAGATTAGCCTGTTCGGACATATGGCAATATCTTCATGATTCTTATCAAACCAGGATGAACCACGATCTAAGAAGCTTTATTTGGAACCACTAATCAGTGGAGAATAACCAGGAAGTTGAATAAATCTCATAGTAGTTGTGAGTAAGAAGATATCCCACTTTCTATCCAGATGATTCCAGATTAGCCTGTTCGGACATATGGCCAATATCTTCATGATTCTTATCAAACCAGGATGAACCACGATCTAAGAAGCTTTATTTGGAACCACTAATCAGTGGAGAATAACCAGGAAGTTGAATAAATCTCATAAGTGTTGTGAGCAAGAAGATATCCCACCTTCTATCCAGATGATTCCAGATTAGCCTGTTCGGACATATGCCATTATCTTCATGATTCTTATCAAACCAGGATGAACCACGATCTAAGAAGCTTTATTTGGAACCACTAATCAGTGGAGAATAACCAGGAAGTTGAATAAATCTCATAGGAGTTGTGAGCAAGAAGATATCCCACTTTCTATCCAGATGATTCCAGATTAGCCTGTTCGGACATATGCCATTATCTTCATGATTCTTATCAAACCAGGATGAACCAGGAA